>NC_042616.1:625872905-626150561 GCF_901001135.1 Rhinatrema bivittatum | reverse complement strand
GAGGTCACCAGGCCGCCGCAGGGCCCATCTCGTGGCAGCTGAAAGAACAGAGAACCCTGGAGCTGCCAGCAGAGCTCATTTCGCTGGTGGCTCAAGAAGAGGTCAATTATAGAAGGGCAGTCCCTAAGCCAGCACATGCATGCGCGTGAGTGAGAGACATACCCTGCCTGTTTGTATATGTGTGTAAGAGACAGGTCGAGAGTACACTGTACAAATCTCATCTTTGTGTACCTGTCATCACTTCAAATCACATAAAATCTTCACTGATGTGTACTAGGGATGTGAATCGGGCTTCGGACGATTGAAAATATCGTACAATATTTCAAAATCGTCAGAAATCGGGGGCTCCCCCAAAACGTTTTGGGGGAGGGAGCCATCTTTAAAAATGGTGCGGGCCATCCAATGCTCCTACCATGTGACAGGGGCCGGCCAATGGCACGGATATCCTGTCACATGTTAAGGGCAAAGGCCATCAGCGCCATATTTTTTAGTGGCAGCCGACGGCCCGAGAGCGGGAGATCGCTCCCGGGACCCCTACTGGACCACCAGGTACCTGTAAAAAGTTTCTGGGGGGTAGGGAGGGTGGGGGAAGCTAAGGGATTAGTTTTAAAGGGTCGGGGTGGGTTTTTTGTTTATCTGCTCGGCACAGCCGATAAACAAAACCGCTATCAGGCCGGACGGAAAAAAAAAAACACGATGTGAATCAGAACCGGAATCAGAACCGATTCCGGTTCCAATTCACATCTCTAATGTGTACTATGCTGTTCATACCTCTGACTGTGCATGTAGAACTGCCCCTCCCCCCCCAAAAAAAAAACGTAGGCCACCACCAAAACCTCACCCTGAGTTACTAGTTGCCCCTCTTACAGTGGTATAAATAGTTTACTTATACACAAGCCATATAAAGAGCCTCTCTCTCTGTCCATCACCACCTCTTCCAAAATGCAGTAAAAGACTTTCTATGTGGGCAGTTCTCAGCACAATGCAGTAAAATAGCATGTGCTGTAGTACCTAAAAAAATTACCCTAGCTACACCCTTTTTTTTTTTTTTCCACAGGCAGTATTCTTACAAAGTTTATAGCAAAATGATGAACCTGAGACAATGGAGGGTGATTTCATTGTTTGATATTTTATGAGGCATGGTGATGTTTCTGTTTTTCCATTGTTGCGCTGCATACAGCATCTAGCTTGTTGTGATTTCCAGTTCAGATTTTATCTGCACATTTCTATCTATGCTTTACAGTCTCTTTATTTTCAATTTGTCTCCAACAGTTAACTGACGCTTGTGGAGATTTTAAATATCATTTGAGTAAGATCTTGTATCCATTTTCTAAAATTGTTGATACAGTGCTGAAAGAGGATTTTAAAATTATTTTGCTGTGTGGTGATTTCCAGGGTTTTCTTTATTGCATTTAGGGCCCTTGGGAGTTTTTCTTGTACTGTCTTACAGCCAAGGTGCCAGGTAAAGTTAATGTCAGGCCAAGATATGCACAGTCTAGGGATGTGCTCTACTTCTTGGATATGTAAACAAAATTGGAAATTTGTGTTGGAGGCAGTTTGACTCAGTTCTGCTGGTGATGTGTGATCCAGGGATACATGATTGATAGAAAATGAAAAAATGCCTTTTATTCTGTAGATAAAGCATTTCTATAATCTACAGAATGCATATTTCTAAGGCCAGCATTGGAGAGGAGGTGGAGGTGAGGAGTCAGGGGGAGAGAGAGACAGTGTGCCCACTGCTGCTAATCCATGTCAATCCAAGGAGGGGGTGGAGGTTTAACCCTTCTCCAGTCTGACTTCCTAAGGAGCAGGGATCTCTTGTGGGGGAGGGGGCACAAACAATGATTTTCACCCAGGCCAGCATTTGCCCTAGAGCTGACCCTGGCTGCATTTGTGTTTATGTTGGTGGATAGGGAGGGCACTCATTTCAGTTTTCGCACAGGGCAAAAGTTAGCCTAGAGCTGGCCCTGCCTTCAGTCTTCTGGGATGTATCCTACCTATCAGGTCCCATAGCCTCACTTAATTTCAACTGTGGCAGGATATTAAATACCACTGCCTTAATAAATGGAAATATGTGCATTACACAGTTCCTTATGTGCTTACCTCTTTCCTTTTGGCCAATCACCCTTTCCTTCTAGTATGAATGCTGAGTAAAAATGTGTATTCTTTGGTTCTCTGATTCTCTTTTCACTAATTTCCTCCCCTTGAATTCTTATACATTTTTTCCTATTATATAATTAAAGAAAGTTTCATTCCTTGCTTTTACTGATTGGGCAATATATTCCTCTGTTTGAACCTCTCCTTGACTAATTACCCTTCTTTCCACTGTTGTTTGATTAGTAAGCCTTGCAAAAACTGAAGAAAGAAGATCTGAAGAAAGTTATGAGTAATTACTGCAAAATTGATTATTTTTGGACACTGTTTATTCTCTGTTCACCAGTGACTATGCATAAAAATATCTGAAGCACAGCTCTCGAGCTGCTTGGAAGGAAGGGCATAATTATTAACTTTTCTGGAGCACCTGATGCCGCAAGATTATTTGGACGCACACTGCTAAATTAATGCTTTCTTCAGGCTTTGATTCAATGCTCCATCACTATATCTTTGCAGAGAATTTGCTTCATATAAAAGCAAATAAATCATTTGAGAAGCAAGTTACCAAATTCACTTTGCCCAGCAAAACCTACAATTTATGGTTGCCCTAGCACCGCCTGACATTTCCTTAGGATACTGTTATAAATAAAATGGTAAAAAGAGTCCAAATAAATAAAAATAAATGTGTGCGCTCCTGGCACAGAGGGAGTAATTTCTATCCTTTACTCTAATCTGCATGTTGTGTCAGGATACATATATTTGGAAACAGAAAGTTGTATAAACAGAAGTCAGAAAGACAAATGTGTTTCTATTAGGGGTAGATGATGGAGAATCAGCGAGCGTGATCACACCTCTGTTTGGAGGTCACACACAGTTGTTGCTGATACCATTTTGAAACTTGTATTGCTGTGCTTCTAGTACATATTCCAAGTTGGGGTTTTTTTCTCCCCTCCACTTTTATTAGTTTGTTCAGTGTTTGCCTATATCTTCCTGTTATTTTCCTATAAAAGATGTATGATAACATGGGATAGGTTGATTCTTTTTGAAATTGAAAGGAGACAGCACTAAACATATTCTTTCAGAATTACATAAGAGCTGATTCTCATATCAAAGCTGCGCACAATGTAGACATTTTCTGAAAGGTGACTCTTTAAGTCATATTTATCCCGGGAAACAGATTAATATTCATTTTTGACTGATTTGTGATTCTGATATTATTTGTCTTTTCTTTATTTTGCGGTTATATTTGTATGTCTTAAATATAAGGGGCAATGATATATATGTGGTACATGAAAGTAGAATTCCAGTTTTATTATCCTCTGTGGATCGCTTATGCTATAAAATGAATTGTATTGTGATAAAAATATAATGTAAGGCCTTGTTTGCCTGAAATGAATAAACTCATTTACTGCATAAAGGGAACTATACCTGAAACCTTGCACAAAACAAGATTTAGAAGTCTTTATATAAATGATTTTAGAAGCAAAAAACAAACTACCCATATTGGAGCAAATACTGCAAATAGTTTTTATCCTCGGGGTTTGTACCAATACTGAAAACAATATTATGCACATAATTTTGCTTTGATTATTATTGCCAGGGGAACAAAGTGCCCATGCTAATTATACCTACATTTTGTACAGGCAAAATTGTAAAGGAAAATAACATGCATCAATTTAAAAAAATGCTATCACGAAGGGATGTGCATCGGGTGCCCAATCATTTGTGCTTTCGGGTTTGTGTGGCCACGGGAAAATCTCGTTTTCCCATGGATCGGCATTTTTTTTTTTTTTGGTAAAAAATCATTTTTCGGTTTAGTTCACGCTAACTGGGAGTTAGCGTGAACTAACAAAAAAATTGTAAAAAGTAACAAAAAATAACAAAAATAAAAATAGCACACACTAACCCGAAAAATGATTTTCACAAAAATTTTGGGGGGAAAAGTGTTTGTTTCACGTTTCAGCTGATATATAACGAATTAAGAAATATCATACGATTTTTCAATTTGTTATAAAAACAATTCACGTCCCTACTATCACATGTATTAGCTTCCTCCACTGACCTAAAATTGGCCTTGGGAATGCCTCTTGATAATACAGGTCAAACTATGTGCAAACTAGTAAAATTAGGATGCTAAAATTAGTGACCAAAAATTGGTAGCCCCAGGGGTGTGGATAAGCTGGTTGGAAAAAGAAAGGTGGCTAGCGTTGATTGTCAGTACTAACTTCTTAACTTGGCTGACCAAACCTATAATGAAAGGAAAGTTGGCTTAAATCGAGTTGCTAACCAGCACCCAGACAGTGCCCCTAAAAATAATAAAAATATTCATCTTCATGCGTATTTGGATGCCATTCAAAACTATAGAACAAGCAAACCTGCAGGGTTTCGGGGTTTTTTTTTTATCTATTCAAAGCAACCAAATGAAGCCACTAAACCTAGACTAAATGGAGCCAGAGTGGAAAGGGATAAAGAAGGAGCAAGAATTGCATGAATTTGCATGAATTGACAAATGAGGTTTTTTTTCTACCTGAAATTGAAAGTAACCTACAACTTTGAGCAGTCATCATTTTATTCCTTCATTTCTCTGCTGGATTTTACAGAGGTTGTGCTTCTGAAACTCTTTCTCAGAGCCAAAGAATGTCACGGATACCCGGTCACATGGTAAGGGCAAAGGGCCATCGGCGCCAAAGGCAGGAGTTAATTTCAGACGGCACCGGGCAAGTGTACAGAAAAGCAGAAAAAAAACTGCTTTTCTGTACACCCTCCTGATTTAATATCTTAGTGATATTAAGTCGGAGGCCCCCCAAAAAATAAAAAAATCTGCCCGCGACCTGCGGCTTGGAAAACGGTCGCTCAATTTTGCCGGCATCCATGTTCCGAACCTGTGGCTGTCAGAGGGTTCGACAACCGATACCGGTAGAATTAAGCATCAGCTGTCATACCCGCTGACAGCCGCCTCTTCCTCCAATAAGGAGGCGCTAGGGACACGCTAGTGTCCCTAGCGCCTCCTTATTAGTGCGGGCCCTAATTTAAATACTGAATCGTGGATCCAGGAGAGGTGCATGGGTGCGCGTTAGGAGAGCGGGTGCTCACCTCGGACTGCTGGCTCTCCCGTGGATTTTACTGTATGGGCCTGTAAGTGAGTAAACATAGTGGAAGGGACAGAAGAAAAGTTTGTCTATTTGTGGATGACTACTAAGATTTGCAATAGAGTGGACATGCCTGAAGAAGTAGAGAAAATGAAACGTGATTTAAGAAAGCTTGGTCGAAGTCAAGAATTGGCAGCTCGGATTCAATGCCAAGAAGTGCAGAGTAATGCATCTGGCATTTAGTAATCCAAATCAGCTGTATGTGATAGAAGGTGAACGATTGATGTGCACAGGCCAAGAGAGGGATTTTGGGGCATAAGTTTCTGGCAACCTGAAGGAGGCAAAGCAATGTGACAAGATGATAGCTAAAGCCAGAAGAATGCTGTTTTGCAAAGAGAGAGGAATAACCCAGTAAGAAATAGGTCCTTGTTGAGGCATCACCTGGAGTACTGTGTTCGGTTCTGGAATCCTGTATCTCAGAAAGGATAGAAACAAGATGGACATAGTCCAGAGAAGGGAGACCAAAATGGTGTGGGGTCAGTATTGGAAGACTTATGAGGAGAAATTGAAGGATCTAAATAAGTATAACCTGGTAGATAGAAAAGATATGATACAGACTTTCAGATACCTGAAAGGCTTTAATGATGCATAAACTTCAATCCTTTTCCATTGGAAAGAAATCAATAGAACTGGGGGTCACAAAATGAAACTCCAGGAGGGTCAACTCAGAACTAACACCAGAAAATATGTCTTCTTGAAGAGGATTGGTGGATGCCTGGAATGCCCTTCTGGAATTGGTGATGAGACAAAAGCATTCAAAATGATATGGGATAAACATTGTGGATCTTTAAATGCTAGAGGATGAAAATGAAGAAGTGGGTGCATAGAAGTGAGTTGTTGGTGTGGTGGTTCTACCCTTAACCAATAAGACTTGATACTTTTGATGCACCATAAAGCTCTGGAATTTGTTTGCCAGAGGATGTGGTTAGTGCAAGTGTAGCTGGGTTCAAATAAGGTTTGGATAAGTTTTTGGAAGAGAAGATTCCATTAACTGCTATTAATCAAGGTTACTTAGGGAATAGCCACTGCATTAATTGCATCAGTAGCATGGGATCTTCTTCTTGGTGTTTGGGTACTTGCCAGGTTCTTGTGGCCTGGTTTGGCCTCTGTTGGAAACAGGATCTGGGCTTGATGGACCCTTGGTCTGACCCAGCATGGCAATTTCTTATGTTCTTATGTTCTTATGCAACTGCAACATTGCTCTCTGCATCGACAGTAGGGGAAAAGGGAGTTGGATTCAGACAACCAAATGAGGGCCCCAAATTTACGGTCTGGGGAACTGATAAGTATGGGGGTAACAAGCACAGAGCAGCAATTACTTCCTTTACAGAAGGCAAATAATTACTACCCTTAAGCAATAAGCCTTGTTCCTTTTTATGCAATACAACATTACTCTTCACTTTGGTGGAGGGGCAGGGTTGAAGAGGAATTGGATTCAGATGACCACCAACACAGGCCCTGGGTACTGATATACAGACATAAGTAGAAAAGTACAGGATTGCATCTAAGGTCAAGTCCTTAAGCAAAACACATCAGCACAGTCTGAATTTTCAACAAGGCTCATTAAATAACTGCAAGGAGTGACAGTTTCTACCTTAAGAGAAACATAGGGTAACTATTCAAAGTTTGCGGGGCAGACTTGATGGACCATTTAGACCTTTTCTGCTGTCATTACTATGATACTATGTTACTATGGGGTGGTAGAGGGTCAGATGTCTGCTAAGCAGGAGGGGGAAAAGAGGTTGGAGATGCTGGGCAAGGAAAGTGGAGGAGAGTAGAGAGTAAAGGCTGCTAACAGGAAGAGGTGGAAAAGAGAGGGTCAGTAGCTGGACAGGGAGGATGAGAAGGGAGAAGAGGGCAGGAAGAGTTGAGGCAGGTGGAGAGAGAGAGAGAGCACAGGGAGAGGAAGGTGGTCAGGAATGCAGGATAGGGATGTGAGTGTGAGGAAATGATTGAAAGAGAATACTTGGGAGAAGTGAGGGATGTTGTGGGCATGGAGAGAGAGTGACAGGATGCAAGAACCATAATATGTTAAAATTGGAATGTGCATTTCTTCTTTTGTACTTTACTGTAGGAGTAAATGTATTTCTGTTTCTAGTTCTCCAGTTTTGCATGGCATGCATGGGGTTTCAATTCCAATTTTTGTCTCTACAGTTGAAATTTGTGGTCTTTTATTTGATATATGGTTAAGGTTGGTTCTGTGTGTGTACCGAAATGAGGTATTTTAATAGCATGTAGGCATTTGTATCAGTCTTATTTGTTTTGTTTTCTCAATAGGACATTGGTGGTATACTGCTGCCTTTTTATAGGTAGGGCTACTGCTGTTTGAATCCTCAGAGTTAGTGCTGCCATGGTATGGCATGTTTGCTAAACATCCTCTGAAACTCTGCTATAAGCTTCAACAAATTCAAAATACAACCACCAGAAATGTAGATAGGGTTAAATGGGAGAACACATTTCACAGGTTTTGAAAAAATCTCCACTGGTTGCAAATTCCATTCAAAATTCAGTTTAAAATATTCTTATTGGTATTCTTATCTTCTCATCATGAATAATTTTGTTCTTAACTATCTTTTCCTATGTCTGATTAGAAATAATCACGCATGGGCTCTTATATCAGTTTTGGAGGGATTATCAGGGGAAAATGGCAAAATTATTGAGGATTTGACAATGTTCCTTTTTTTTGTTGAATTCCAGCTATGTGGAAATTCCTAGCAGAAAAAATGTGCTATATTGAAACAGTTCAAGAAGCAGTTGCAAACATATAGGGAGATTTACTAAGCTACAATAGTTTATTGTGGGAGGTGCCAAATATTGCAGGGTAGTGTCCCCCATAATATTGGGCCCATCTCTGACAAACTATTGCGGCATTACCGTGGTGAGATTTTTATTGCGGCACAAACGTACAACAAAAAATCATGCTGCAGTATGGGGCCTTCCCACGCAATGGCAGCCTATCTTGGCTGGGGCAGCCATCACTTAAAAGGCCAGAGGCCCCCCCCAAAAAAAACCACGTTCCCCCAAAGTAACAATAAAATTGCCCCAGCGGTCTTCTGAGAAAGAACTTATTTGAGCAATTCTTAAACAGCTCATCCAGACTTCTCAGGTAATAAAATTCCAGTGATTGTAAACTGTTCTGTACACCAAAAGCTGCAAAACCTTGATCTGCCATGGCCAATGCGTTGCCTTCCAATAGCTGTGTGAGGGTTCTCTCTCTTCAATTCAGGACTTATTTTCACATAATGCTTCTAAACAAGAACATAATACAAAACATACATGAAAAACTTAATTCATCTAAGTTTAGAGGATTTTCTGACTGATGGTATTAAATTTGTAGTGGGAGATATTCCCTTGAGATAGCTGAAGTCTTTTCCTTCTACATTTTTTAAATTCTATTTTATCCTCACTTGAAGTCTGGATGGGTGGTTTATGAATTGTTTAGTGAAGTTCATTCCTTTTTTCTTGGCTTATTACTTCACTGCCTCTGTTTTTGCTTGATTTAAAAAAAATAAAGCAACCTGCAAATTCCTGTTTTCCCTGGCATTAATATGTTTTACTATAACAAATACTGTTTTAATTACTTTCAGGTCAATACTTTGATGGATAACTACAAGTTATCCATTTAACTCACAAGCTATCCATTGAAATGTTTAGTTTGGAATATTGACCTTTTTGAATTAATTTTCTACAGAAGGTGAAAAGAGGGGGAGAGGAGAGCTGTCTTACTTAGCCGGATAAGTCTTAAAACTCTACTTATCTGGCTAAGTCATATAGCCGGAGAAGTCTAACAGCTCTGCTTATCCAGTTATCTGACATAGGGCCTCATTTTCTAAAGTATCACAGGCCTGCGATACTTTAGGTAATGAGGGGCGGGGGGGGGGGCGGTCCTGCGCTAGCCGGCAGCGATCGCACCGCCGCAGTGCGATCGCTGCCGGTTTCGCACCCAATAGCACCACCATAGAAGGTGCAGCTATTAGGCGCGAACTAGGACGCGAAAAGGGCCTTATCTTTTCGTTGTCCGTAGCGTCTTCGCGGAGTCGGCCCCGGTGACCGCCCCGACTCCTCCTCTTCTGGGGCCAACTCCACCCCCATCTTGGTATCGCACGCGATAAGGGACATTTCGCACGCGATAAGGGACGTTTCGCACGGGATACGTTTCGCGTGCAATCCTTCAGGAAAATGACCCCCATAGTCGGATAAGAATTATTTAAAACTTATCTAGCTAAGTAGCACTTTTTTTGTTGTTTTACTTACCTGGCTATTTTATATTCCAGGATAAGTCTGAAAAGCACTACTTAGATGGACAAGTAGTGCTATTCAATACATATACGGATAAGTGCCACTACTTATCTGGATTATTCTGAAGTTGCATGGCTTCTAATTTTTACATATGTGAGCATGTTTGTGCACATATATACTCGTATTTTATAATCTGTGCATATCATTTGTGAGCAGGTTTTGTAATATGGTACTAAATTTGCAAGCACTCAGATACACATGTATATAGGTGCACCCAAGCAGTTTTGAAAGATATCCTCCCTATGCTCATAGATCCACATTTTATCCATGTAGGACTGTTGCACAAATCTTCTAATGGATACATTGTAGTAAGAATTATGTTTTATAGCTAAATCACAGTACATGCATTTTTTTTTCTTTTTAGGTTCTTTCATACAATTGTACGTCTTTGCTGTATTTTGTTCTAGAAATCCATTGGGCTGCTGTTATTTTACAATATGCATATAAAACCTCAGCTTGAAAACTTTGTTCCAGAATGGCTTGAGAAATTTGAGCTGTATGAATGCTGCTCCCTGCATGATATAAATGATAAAGGAAAAATTGCATTTTGTACTTTCTAATGCTTTATTTTTTACTCCTACTTGATGTATGAATGTGTGCATATAAAATATTGCAAGGACATACATTGTCTCATATCTGACTTAATACTGTAAGTGCAATCAAAGAGTAAATGGAATGAGGGAGTATTTTATGAGACACTTATCTGTGCTGCAACATTTGAAATTTAGGAGGATATGTACATAGGTTTAAAGAACAGTCATCATTTATTTATGTCATAGATAACAAAAAACACCCATTTGGTTGGGCAGTAATTTACATACTGATACAGAAATGAAAATCAATTGTCTCCTAGCTATAAATATTAGGTGTGTTAGCAACAGCACAGCCTCAATTTACAACCTTTCTGTGGAGCTTGAAAGGATAAAAGTCTCAAGCTATTTTATTTAGGTTTTCCCAAACAGCAAGTGTTGTAAATGGTGATACTCAGAAGATATTTGGTGTTGTCAGAAAAATATTTAGCATGCTTCCTGTAAAGATATTTGGGATTTGCCATGTGAAGAATCACTCTTGGTTCTCTATAATCATCTTTTGCTGCAGCCACAAACTTGCCCACACACAGAGAGGTGAATTTAAACATCTAACACAAGCATCAATTGGGGAATACACGAATAAGTCAGACTTGCACCCTCCAACCGTATTTTAAAAAGTACTTGGATACACACATAAATGCTGTAGTGTGCACATCTCAAAAATTTTCAAAAAGGGGAGGGGCGTGAGCCTGAGATGTGCACGTAAATACTTTCACAACTTGGCACACCGAGGTCCCTTGCTTTACTTCTGCTATGGATGCTGTGTAAGTTAAAAATAGAAGAAAACTAGGTAGATCTGCAGGGTTTTAAGGGTCAGGGCTAAATGGGGGGGAGTGAAGGCTATCAATCCAGGGGGGTTGGAGGACCTCTTTCTTAACTGGGTGAACTGGTAAAACTGGAAATGACATTGGTATGTGCCCCGATATACATGGTAGAAGCGGGATTTGTACACACATGCACATGTGGCCAGGCTGTTTATAACACGCACACATATGTTATAAAATGGCTACATCCCTGAGCGTGGGCTGACGTGTTAATGCAAATGTGCACATGTACGCCATTATATATATATATATATATATATATATATATATATATATATATATATATATCATGTTTTATTTGCCTCCTGGAGTCCACAGCCCCAAATTTATTTAATCCACTAAGAGACTGGAATATTTCTGCCTGTGCACAGAAATATGAAAGTAGTTTTGTAACTTTATTTTTCTTTTCCTCTTCTGGTAAGAACAGGCAATCTAGTTTAAACACGCAGTATAATTTTGCTCATTACATATCATATGATGGAAATGTGAACAAAAACAACCCTTCAGCCCAGAAAAAAAGCAGTGGCTGGATTTTCTTGTGGCCATAGCAATTTTTAAAGAAACAGTGCAACTTTCTCAGAAGGAGATTGTAACACTTAGTTTTTTTAAAATTGGCCGACTAAACCTTTCATATGTATCAATTTAGTGCTATTACCTACTTTATATTACCTTTCCTTACTGTTTTTCCACATGCACTTTTTCAGGAATTCCCTAGCAGCTAGCAATCCACAAACAAGTTCTTGTACATACACCATGCAATCATGGTCACATGCATCCTATTCCTTACACATAGGATGACTCACCATTCTGTGGCTATAATTCCATTGTGGGAACTGTTGGGTTATTTTATTTATTTATTTATTTATTTACAAATTTTTGTATACCAACTTTCCTCAAAAAGAAATCAAGACGGTTAACAGAGTAAAACGTCAATACAGATCTATACGATCATAAAGACGCACATTTTTGTCAATTAACATCAATAATAAAATAAATCATACATTTATAATCTGCATCTCTTGGGTCCTCTAGAAGGGTTGGGGAATCCTGGAATGATGGAAGATCCAAACTTTCTTTCAAATGCTCTTTCTGCCACATGTCATGGTGAAAGGGAAAAGAAGCAATTAAGACATCATCAGCATTCTCATTTATTTTTTTTTTATTTACAGATTTTCTTTATATCATCTATATCAGAGAACCGTACTAAGTGGTTTAACAGAAAGTAAAGAATTACAAGCAAACATACAGTATAAATGTATAAAAACCGAGTGTATAGAGAACTCATGAAGCTCCAAATATGTTAGGATTGGGGACCCTTGTGTTGTGGTGAGGTTGACACAACTTACAGGGAAGGCCCTGTAGGTCCTCACCATCAAATCCAGAGAGTGCAGAGACTGAGCTGGAACTTCACCTTTAGCATCCCCTTTTGCTTCAGATTGAACCTTTTGGTTCCGTGGGCTGTGAGGTCTTAGATGGCAGTCTCTGAGGTGTACGCTGAACAGTGGCTCTGAAGTCAGGCTGAGGTCAAGGCAGGCGGCAAGTAAGAAAGGTCAGGTCACAGGCTGTTGTCCTTTCCAAGAATCCTTCCGAGGGTAGGCAGGCTGAGAGAAGAGAGAAGAAGACAAGACAGGAATACAAGGCAAGGCTGAGCAAGGCTGAAGACAAGGGCAAGGCTGGATGAGGCTGAAGATGAAGGAAGCAGCACACTCTCTCACGAGAGTCAACCCATTGTTGAGGCACTGGAGTGTTGCACGGCTGGAGTTTAAATACCAGGCAAACTGTAAAGCACAGAATAAAATGATGACAACAAGACTTGCCACACTTGCCACAGACAGCATAAGGACTCAAACTTGCAGTCACGTATGAATCACCATGCAAGAAAATGCAATACATGCAAACAAAAAGACATGTAACAGTGACGACAATGGGAATCGGATAAAAACAAGCCCTTTATTAAAACGCCTGACTCTGGCTGAGTTTCACTCCCTTGCACAGAGCTGCCTCAGGGGCAACGAGCCTCTCTGCTCTGCTCTGCTCGCTACGCCGCTTCTCCCAAGTTGGGGGCTTGTTCTTTGTTTCCCCCTTACCAACACTGCTCCTTTCGTCTCCTCTCTGCTACTGGCAATCTGCCTCGTACTCTTGGACACTGCTTAAATGTTCATCATCTTCGGAAAAACAGTAGTTTAAAAAAAAAAAATCTAGACAGAATTGAATGAGAAGAAATAAGGTGGCAGGGGAACGTGGGTGAGAAAGAAGGGCTGTATTTTTTTTTTAAACTACTGTTTTTCCGAAGATGATGAACATTTAAGCAGTGTCCAAGAGTACGAGGCAGATTGCCAGTAGCAGAGAGGAGACGAAAGGAGCAGTGTTGGTAAGGGGGAAACAAAGAACAAGCCCCCAACTTGGGAGAAGCGTCGTAGCGAGCAGAGCAGAGCAGAGAGGCTCGTTGCCCCTGAGGCAGCTCTGTGCAAGGGAGCGAAACTCAGCCAGAGTCGGGTGTTTTAATAAAGGGCTTGTTTTTAATCCGATTCCCATTGTCGTCACTGTTACACAGCTCACTGGATCGGCTACCGCTTTGTTTCTTGGGTCCAACAAAAAGACATGGACAGTCACCTCCCAGAGTATTATAAATCTCTGTATCCTCTATATCTCTTCACATTTAAAAGGGAAGTTTTCCTGTTTAGTGCTATGAGTCAGGATCATGATAGTAGCTGATTCCTGGTTAGACTATAAAACACAAAAGAGAAAACACATTTTAGAACACAGCTCAGCAAAGGTCAGAACTAAATGTTAATGCAGTACCACTGCTCACTCTCAAAACTCCCAGCACACATTGCTGGATACCTCAGCACTGTGAGCACCCAAAGGTTATACATATTCTATGAATATACACATGTTTTTTCTCTTACCAGAGTAGAGAGGAGGACTCTCCAGAGCATGATCTGCTTCCAGTAGATGTCTAGAATAATATGCTTCATTGCCATTTCTCTTATCAGTCAGGCAACAAAGAACAACAGTTTTATAGTGGATATACTATCTACATCCGTTCCAGCTATATCCACTTGTACATTTTCCCAATTAATAGTTCCTTTAATAAAAGAGGATTGTTGTTTCTTTTCTAGTTGGCCTAAGATAGATAGTTTATTGAATTACACTTCAGTGCAATTTATAAGAGATATTGAGCCTCTTGAAGGAGACTAGTTCAGCCTAGGGCTGATCTGAAGGAGCTATGTTATCCACTAAAAGACAGAGATCTGGTATTGCACTGGCTGTAATAAAGATTCCTGCACTCTTGCTACTTGCCTTGAAGAAGACTCACCAGACTCAAGCAGTCCTGAGACTCACTGCATTTGTAAGATTTGAGTTATCTAATCTCATTAATGCTGGGATAATTAGACTGTCTTGTCTTGGCAAAGTACAAGTTTGTAAAGTTGATATGCTAGTACCTTCTTAGATTTTATAAAGCACATGAAAGTATATTTTTCTTCAGTGAGATAATTGCTAAATGTGTAATGTTTCAATACCTGGTAACCATTATGCTTAATGCAATACATTTACTATAATAGATACAATAAAACCTATTAAGTAAAACAAATGGGAAGGATTTTATTCTGATATACTTGAACATAGTTTAAGCTTAAACAATTCAGGACATGGGTAGCCTATTACCTACACATACAGCAAAGATCTTGTTAATTTTGGCAAGAGATAGCAGAAGAAAACTTCTACATATGACCGTAGGAATTGCCATATTGGATCAGACCGAGGGTCCATCAAGCCCAGTATCCTGTTTCCAACAGTGGCCAATCCAGGTCTCAAGTACCTGGCAAGATCCCAAACAGTAAATAGACTCCATACTATTAATATGCAGTAAAAAGTAGTAGCTATTCCCAGGGATGATAACTTTCAGAGAGCTTGAAGATGCACTTTGGCTCGTGTGCGTCAGCGTGTACCCAGATACACAGCCATTTTATAACATGCGCACATATACGCGCACATTATAAAAGAGCCTAGATGCAAGCACATGTGTGCCCAATTTTAAGTGGGCATGCACCTAGGCACGCAAACCCTGATTCTATTGCATGAGTGAGTGTGTGTCTATGCCATTGCCAGTTTCACCAGTTTGTTCACCTGCTCACCCATTAACAGCTAGCTCATCCAAACATCCCCCCCCCCCCCATACATACTGGTTTGATAGCCTGTACTTCCCCTTGTATTCCCAGATCCTTTAAACCCAGCAGAAATGGCTGGTTTTATTTTTTTTTAAAGCTTAACTTATGTGGCAGTGGAGCTGGGCACGCGCAAGGGCAATTAAGTATTTACACAAACCACCACGCCCAATTTTTGAAATAACATCTGGGCAGCTTTAAAATGTGGCAAGCGTGCATAAGCCTGATGTGCGCAAATCCCCTAATTTATGCGCACTGAGCTTTTAAATTTCATCTCACAGTCTACGTGATGAGTAACAGTTTATGGATTTATTCACCAGGAACTTAACCAAATCTTTTTCAAACCCAGATAAACTGTCTTAACTACATCCAGAGATTAATTGTGCACTGAGTGAAAAAGAATTGTCTCTGATTTGTTTTAAATGTGCTACTTACAAACTTCATGGAGTTTCCCCTAGTCAACTATTCTTAGCCCAGTCCTCAGGGCACACCTAGCTAGTTAGGTTTTCAGGCTATCCAAAATGAATATGCATGAGATAGATTTGCATACACCATGTGACTGGGGCCAGTCAATGGCACCAGTAGCCCCTGTTACATGGTAGGGGATAAAGGCCACCAGCGCCATTATGGTTAGGGACAGCTAATGGCCTGGGAGTGGCAGATAGCTCCTGGGTCCTCCGCTGGACCACCAGGGGCTTTTGTGAGTCTTGGAGGGGTCTGAAGGATGGAGGGGTTATTTTATTTAAATTCGGGCGGCGGCGCAGGGGGTGGGGGAATGGCAGCATGTGGTCCCTGCCCCTGGAGGTAGGAGTAGGGGCTGTGACCAGGGGTGGTTTGGAGGGGGTTGGTGCGACAGGGGGGGTGGCACAAGGCAGAAGGTGACTAGGATGCCTAATCCCCTTGTATTAGTCCTGGCCACCTGCTATCAGTGGCTGAGGTGTAATAATACAAAACGTTTCCAGTTGTTTTCAGTGGGACATCACTAGATGATGTCACCAAGGGGGCAATTAAGAGGAATACTCTCCTTTCAGTCAGGTCACCTTATCAGGACTAACGGGATGTACCCACCCAAGCAGTCCCTTGGAGGTAGAGGGTAAAGGCAGAGTTTTTGTTTTTTTAGTGAATGAATGTAATTGTAAGGAATCACCTGAATAAAATTTTTAAGGTTTATTTTAGAATGGTTATCCAACAATATATTCATTTATATATGTTTATAATATAACACTCTTCATTTATATGTTCAATGTTATTATTATTCATGCTACTCAATACAACACTCATATGTATATATATATATATATATATATTTATATATATATATATATATACACACATGTTTAATTTTTTAATTTCTCTAGGTATTTTAACCTTGAGCATTTCAACTAGATGTTGAGGTAGCGCTAGGGAGTGCTCCCGATTCCGGGGACATGCGTGCCCTTGGACCATGATGCGACTGCAAAGAGGAGCTCTGTGGAAGCACTACTGCAGGCAAGATGTGTGCAAGCATGGGAGAAGCAGACTGGCCACCAAACCCTAACCTCTTCTGAACCTGCACACACCGGTAGAGACCCAACAATGCAATGCTGGTCTCTGGGGTAGCCCTCCAGCCGCTCAATAGCTCTTTCGGACCTGCCACTGGGGAGTGGCAGACGCGGCAGGATGGACAGAGGTTGAGGACAGATGATAGTACTGGAACTTGGAACAAGACAGGACCTCGGCATTGGACTAGGCTAGAAGACTTGAACAAGATGAGGAAGCTTGGAGGCTCAGATGAGATGAAGACATATGGAGCTTGGGACTCAGACGAGACGATGACACTTGAAGACTCAGGCGAAACGAGGAAGCTTGGTACTTGGAGACTCAGACGAGATGAGGACGTGTGAAGCTTGGGACTCAGACAAGACGAGGATGCTTGAACACTCAGATGAGTTGAAGACGCTTGGTACTTGAAAGCTCAGACAAGACGAGAACAAGAATTAACTTGGAGCTCAGACGAGATGAGGACATGAGGAAACTTGGAACTTGGACGAGACGAGGACACTTGGAACTTGGAACTCGGAACTTAGAACTCAGATGAGACAAGGACAAGAGGTGGCTTGGAACTCAGATGAGACAAGGACATGAGGTTTCTTGGAATTCAGACGCATGACGCTCAGATGAGGATGAAAATCAGAGGTGGATTCTAGAGAGTCAGGCGAGGATCCAGATACTCTGATGAGGACTTGGAACTTGGGAAGACTCAGACGAGGATAAGGACTCCAGGTACTCAGAGACTGAGACAGGCACTGCCCCTCAGGGCACCCTTCACAGCCAATGTGGGCTGGTCACGGACCACCCTGTCCCACTGTGCACCCTACACAACCTGGAGAGACTTGTCGCAGACCACACAGAGAGTGTAACATGTGCAGGACTGAGGCTCAGGATGAAGGAGGAATCTGGACAGTGCTCGAAGACAGATCCAACCGGAAGAGGGCTCCAGCCACCAAACTCAGACACCGGATAGATATGGATTTACTCCCAGAAAGGTCATCTGGAGATGAGGACCAGGGTGAGGTGAAGCTAGATCCGAAGCTAGGGACTGATGATACTTCAGGATCAGGACTTGGAACATCAGGGCTGGAGCATAGGACATCAGATACGAAGGGACACTGGTACCTCAGGACATCAGGGCATCTGGGCATCTATGGCATCTGGACATCAGGGACCTCTAAAGAGGAGGACCTCAAGGACATCTGGAACATGACGGATGAAGACATCAGAGGACAGAGACATCTGGACATCCAAAGACAAGGGGACATCAGGACATCTGAAGACAGGAAGACATCTGGACATCTGAAGACGTGGGGACATCAGGACATCTGGAGTCAAGAGGATGGGATCTGTCAAAAGACCGGGACATGTAATGAAGATGAAGATGGAAGTTCAGGAACCATGGACGAAGATGAGGAGTAACAGCTAGGAACAGAGTGCCTTGAAGAAGTGAAGAAGGATCACGGAGGACTCCTGGAAGAAAGAGCTGGAACTGAAGATCCAGAAGCAGTCCGACTCCATGACCAACTCCATGTTTTGGCGAAGACTGAGTGAAGGAAGGCCCTCTTTATAGGGCTGAAGAGGAAACACCTAGAGGATGTCAGCAGGAGGAGCCCAGGAGGACTGCCCACTGCTGGCCCTTTAAATAATGAAGGGAGGTGTGGCCGGGCACCTAGGAAGGAAGGTAGGACCTTGGAGAGTGGCTTCCTGCCACACAGGAGGAAGAAGGCCTTGATGACGGCGGCTTCCTGCCGTGAAAAAAGAAGACTGATGGTGACTTCCTGCCGTATGAAGAGGAGCTCTGGAGCGGCCTCCAGGCCATGGAAGAGGATCCGGTTGATGGCGGCCTCTGTGCCGCAGAAGAGGAGCTTCAGGGTGGCCTCCAGGCCACAGAAGAGAAAGGCTTCGGCGGCGGACTAGCTGCAAAGAGCCAGAGAAGGTGACGCACAGGCCGCAAGGAAGACAGCGGAGTCGACGGCAGCCACGAGGAGGAGCATGGAGAGCAGTCTCCTTGCCGCAGAAGAGATGGTGCTGGCGGTGGCCTCCAGGCCATGGAAGAAGGAAGCGTCGGAGGCGACCTCAACGATAATAGCGGTGGCTTCCAGGCTGCGAAGGTGGAAGTGTAGGTGTTCTGAAACCGTACCATGCCCTGGGTAATGTTTCAGAAGGGGTGGCTCTCAGGCCATGAAGCTGGACGAGGCAGTGCTCAGGCTGTAAAGCTGGACGGTGGTGGCTCCGGGCTGTGAGGAACAGGTCGGAAGGCTGGCAGCGGAGAGGTGAGAGGCTGCTTGTGGCCTAGCCGCAAGCAGCATCATAACACTAGAATATAGACAATTAGCTCCTGGCTAAAACTACTGTCAGATAAGTATAAATGCTTTACTGAATTTTTTTATTTCATATAGCAAATTTTCTTGAATGGATATTTCAAAGGAGTGATCCTTTGTGTCTTCTTTATGTCTTTTAGGTCTGTGAATCCACAAAGTTGACCTTCAGAGTACTCCAGCTGGGTAAATATTTTATTTTATTTTTTCTTTTGTTTGTTTTTCTGTTGTGAATGTATATATCTGTCTCTCTTTCTGCTACTCGATTGTTAGAATTTCTCTCTCTTTCTTTTCTTTTCTGTCTCTTATAAATTGTGTTGATGGTACCACTGATGTTGGTGAGTGCACACACTTATCTTTATGACCTTTTTCTCCTTGTTGTATCCCAGTGGTTAGGTTAAAAATGAAAGAAGGGGGAGGTTAACTTTTGTATTAGTGTTAAATATAATAGATGAAAAAATGCCTTAGAACTGAAATTGATAGTAAAATTGTCTTATCACAGTAGAGAGTTTCAGAGATCCTCTCTCCAGCTATCAGTGGAAATGCTCAGCTGATTGGGATTGTCATAGCCCATACTGGAAACTAAGAGCTGCTGAAAATTGTTAGTTTACTGTATCCATGGTAACTCAAGTGCTTCAAGCTAAACTAACAGGACAGTTGTTGCAGATGAGATTCCAGTCAGAAAGGGGCAGTTGAGAGAGACAGAGCAGAAGGGATTTCATGTCCCAGCTCTACCAGAGTCTGCTCAGAAATTTTAAAAAGTAGTAGAAAACCCAGAGAGGAAAGCACACACCTGAGAGTGTATGAGCATTGTGTGTGTGAGTGTATATAGAGAGTTTTAGTAGTGGTGCAGTCAGTATATTCCAGGTTAGAGTCAGGATAAAGACAGTTAATCCCGTAAGAGTAAGAATTTTGGCTGCAGTGCACGAGAGTTTAGCAGCGATCGATAGAAAATTCTTGTGCTATCTGAACCTGAACCTGTGATTGTGAAGTGAATTTCTGTTCACACAGTCATTGTGTATATCCCTGCTAAATCTGTTTCTCTGCTATCAAGAGGAACAGGATAAATTAAAGTCCATGAGAGGAGTTTATCTTCTGAAAGATCCTCTGCTATGTGATAACTAGTTTCTTGGTGAATGGAGAAACAGAGAGCATCAGTAATCTGGAACAAGGTGTCTGGCAAACTAATATTGGGTTTAAGTATCAATTCCCCTAAACTGCTGGTCAAGTGGCTGATAAGATAAATGAGTACCAGAACTCCATTATAAGAGCTGTACTGATAAAAAAAAAACATATATAGAGTGCAGTATTTCAAAAGGGCAACTCCCACCCAATGTGAGAACATTACTATAATATTAGGGAAACAAATTAAACACTGGAAACAGATTAGTGCTCAGAGTTTAAACTCAGAACTGTGAGTGTGCCAAGAAAAAAGCAGATATAAGTGCAGTGGCGTGATATCATAAATGTAACACAGAGCAGAGCGTAAAGCTATAATCTAACCCTAAAAGGCACTCAGCCTTATATTATTTAAATACCTGGTCTGGAAAACAGTGACCTGAAGTAAGTGTATGAGTACAAAGAGTGAGAGTGTGTACTTTCTGTACAATAAACTTAAGACACTACTGAAACAACTCCTCTGTGCATAGATAGAAGAGAGAGAAATTAAATTACTTTTTTATTTCTCTCACTTAGCTAGCTGAGTTCAATAAGGCTTCTAGACCACACCTTCAGGGAACTTAACTAGAACATTTGCAGAAGAGACTGTTGGTGCCAGTGTAATTAGGAATACAGTTACACTATTTCTGTTATTTACATTTTAGTTAGCTGCAAAATGAAGCCAGGAGACTACACTCCCCAATTGAATCTGGTGACAGGGTCCCTCCAGTTTCAAAAGTTGCAATCCCTAACAGCAATTTAGCCAGCTATGGGGCCGATGAAATATGGTGGCTGAGCGGAGCACACTCTTAATGTGCAGTTGGATGCAGTTAAAATAGGTGCTAATCAATCCCCTAATGCAATAAGGGGATAAGCGCCTATTTAACATGTGTCTAATGTGGAGTGAATGCCTAATAGCCTCATTCACATGCAAAAAGAAAAATGTGTGTCTCCGAAGCACATTTAACTGTCATCTATTAACGCCTGCCAGGAGCAGGCGTTAATAGATGTGTGCATCGAAAAAAGAATAAAAAGAAAAGAAATAACATTTAAAAAAATATGGACGATCGGGCCCATCACAAAAATTGATGCCGAGTTTATCAGCGTCAATTTTCATGGCTGTCCGCCCCTAAGGAAAACCAATGCTGATAAACCTGGCGTCGGTTTTCGTGACCACCGTACGGCAGTCAGGGAAATCGACGCTGATAAACCCGACATTGGTTTTCCAGCATCGGTTTTCTGTACGGCAGTCAGAGAAACCAATGCCGATAAACCCCCGTGGGGGAGGGGGTTGAGAAAGGTACTCGAAGAAAGCAAATGGCAGCACAGAGAAGTGGGAGGAAATTTCCAGAGACAGATGCAAATGGGGATCCATGCTGAGGGATTGTAATCGGGTGGCTGAGGCACATTCAGAAATGCAAATGGGGAGGCCAGGGTTTATCAATCAGCAGCACATGCCTCCGGTTTCTTTTGCCCAAGCTGTCACAGAGACTTTGTTTCAGAGGCCGGATTTGCTGCTGATTTCCGAGCTGTGCCTCCTCCGCAGTCATCCCCCATGGTATGCAATGGACAGCAAAAATCACAAATCAGGAGGAAGCAGTATCGCTACCTCTTTACAGTTTCAGCTGCCTCCAGGGGCGGCGGATGGGGGGCTACGGAGATCCCTGGGGTCTTTGACACTTTTTGGGGGAAGGTTAAGTGGGACCGATCAGCCCCTTTAAAGCGTGGTGGTCCCACAGTCCAAGGGCTCGGCATCGTATGTAATTTAAAACCAACACCGGGTTTATCGGCGTCGGTTTTCATGACCGGCGTACGGCAGTCACGAAAACCGTCTGGGTTCGTGACTGTCTAATTTAAATATTGCATGGTGCCCCCTGCTTTCTACGTGCCTTTATTGCATCGGCCCCTATGTTATCAAGCATCAGTGAAGGGGACGAAGATTGGCTGCAGAGTAAAGAAAATAGCTAAGTGTATAAACAAAATTTAAGCAATAACATTCACACTGTCAATATCAACAATTAACACTTTTATTTCTTATATTCCTACAGCTATCTGCAATTTTACCTACAAAAAGAACTGATTCTTTAATTTAAAAGATTATTTATCAGATAAGCTGGCCCTTTAAAACAAACTACTTTACTCTCTTGTAAAGTGTTTTTCTTTATTGCTTTTCCTTAAAGAAACTGAGTCTTTGTATTTACTTCTTGTTTTACAGGCATAAAGTATAACCACGGTTTCTGAAGAAGGCAAGTATAAACTGTTACTCTCTTTTGTTATGTGATGTTGGTGACTCTCTTGGTTACTTTCTTTACATAGGTGTGGTACTCTCTTTTTGTCTCTGTTGTAGACTGTAGCTCTCTGTAAGTGAGAATATTCTTTATAATATTTGAATTGGGATCAGTAAGTACTATAGTCTCAGTTTTTATCGAAGCATTCCTTGTGTAAGTATTGGGTTATATATGTAACTGCGGTCCAACTGAATTATTGCTGTCTAAAGACTCTGTCTTCTCTCTCTTCCCCTGGGAGACTGCCTGGGTGGGTTCGGTCCCATATTTCTTTGGAAGAAGACCCAGCAGGAAGAAGAGCATCATATTTTTCCTCTCTCAATCAGTACTTTTATTAGAGACCCTCTTATTAACATCTGAAAGCCCATTAGTTGAAATTTTTCACTCAGCCACTGAAGCGGAATAGTCACTACCACTAAATGAATGATTGGTGAGATTCTTATTCTGATGACGTTTTCCTCTTCACTCTTCTTTCTTCTTCAACATTTCTTCTTCCTATTACCTGGCCTTTAAACAATTCAAAAAGACTACACTGACAAATTTTCCACAGACTAGGTAAGTATGGGAGTTTCCTCAGTGTTTCTCCGACGTCTTACTGTAAACTGAGTCTAACTAAATGAAACCAAATCATAATTATATAGCCTTAAATAAAAGGATAGAACTGAAAAAAGCTATTTTCTTCATTCGTACTCCATACTTGAACACCATATATATATTTTTTTTATATTTGTTACCTTTTGTAACAAGCTAGCAGTATTGGTCAGGATTAAAGAGGTAACCACTTCTCATAGCTGACTGGCAGGAGACATTGTGGCAATGTCTGAGAGGCAGTATGAACTGTGACAATATTCCATCATTTGTGGAAGCATAACATCTGCTATTTTATTCAACAACCTTCACTTTTCTCTGCCTCGTGTACTTCCAGCCACTCTACTAGCTTCAATAAACTGCCAAAAGTTCTCTGTGTTGCAGAATAATATTAACTTTAACCTTCCCTGACCTGATCTTATCTTTACAGGATATAGTGTGATATAGCATTCATTCATACAACACATATTCAGTTCTTTCCTTATTTAAAGTGTTTTGTTACCTTTAGAGGCCTTTTCGGTAGAGCACTTCAACTGGGCTTCTGCTCTCATTAACCACAGCCTCTCAACTGCTGAGATTCTAAACTGTTTTTTTTATTTTTTGGGGGTTCCCTGAATCTCTGTGCTGTGATGCATCGGGATCTATTTTTCTTTGTTCATATTAGCTGTTCGTTTATTCTGCATTGGTCAGCTCATTTAAAATATTGGGTCACCCAAACATCACTTTTAGAATTTTCCTATTATGCTGTTTTAATTCTAAATTTTTCTAATGAGTTTGTGCTTTGTCCAGTTCTGGTGGTAGTACGCCAACCTGTTTACATGTTGCTAATGAAGCTGTAACTATGTATCCCCAGGATACAGCTTTAGAATTGTCTTAGTTTCTGTGTTTTTTATGGGATGTTTCAGACATCTCAATTATGGATACATTATCCTGTTTTACTAAAATTTCCACTGGTCAATTCCAATCTCCAAAAGTATTTTTAGATTGTTTGTAGACATTTATTTTTAGTATTCAAACTTTTCTAATGCCATATTGTAAAGTCCACCTGAACTGAAGTCTCCTGGGTCTCTCTTGATGTACACTATCAAAATTCCTTAATCTCCAGTAAATTTCAGTGGGTTTTATTCCTGCATTAACAATCTCTTCTAAACGGGTCTGGTAGCCTGTTAAAAAGTCACTCCAGAGTCCGGTTAGTGGAGACTTTCAGATGCCCAGAGTGCTCCCATGTGGCCACCAATGACATTTTTCCCAAATTTCCATTATTTTTCTATATTTTTCATAAAATTGAGGTCCCCCCCCTCGCAGAGTGATGGGTGCCCCGCAGATGCCATTGATGATGTCAGTGAACATGCCCAGTAGGGATGTGAATCATTTTTTGACGATTTAAAATATCGTCCGATATATTTTAAATTGTCAAAAATCGTTAGGGCCACGATACAATACCAATTCCCCCGATTTATCGTTAAAAAATCGTAAATCGGGGGAAGGGGAGGGCAGGAAAACCGGCACACTAAAACCCCCTAAAACCCACCCCCGACCCTTTAAATTAAATCCCCCACCCTCCCGAACCCCCCCCCCCCAAAAATGCTTTAAATTACCTGGGGATCCAGCGGTGGTCCAGAACGGCGGCGGTCCGGAACGGCCCCCTCAATTGAATCCTTTTGTCTTCAGCCGGCGCCATTTTGCAAAATGGCCGCCGCAAAATGGCGGCGGCCATAGACAAAAACGATTCGACGCAGGAGGTTGTTCCGGACCCCCGCTGGACTTTTGGCAAGTCTTCTAGGGGTCAGGAGGCCCCCCCCAAGCTGGCCAAAAGTTTCTGGGAGTCCAGTGGGGTTCAGGAAGCGATTTCTTGCTGCGAATCGTTTTCCGTACGGAAAATGGCGCCGGCAGGAGATCGACTGCAGGAGGTCGTTCAGCGGGGGTTCCGGACCGCCGCTGAACGACCTCCTGCAGTCGATCTCCTGCCGGCGCCATTTTCCGTACGGAAAATGATTCGCGGCAAGAAATTGCTTCCTGAACCCCGCTGGACTCCCAGAAACTTTTGGCCAGCTTGGGGGGGGCCTCCTGACCCCCACAAGACTTGCCAAAAGTCCAGCGGGGGTCCGGAACGACCTCCTGCGTCGAATCATTTTTGTCTATGGCCGCCGCCATTTTGCGGCGGCCATTTTGCAAAATGGCGCCGGCTGAAGACAAAAGGATTCAATTGAGGGGGCCGTTCCGGACCGCCGCCGTTCTGGACCACCGCTGGATCCCCAGGTAATTTAAAGCATTTGGGGGGGTTCGGGAGGGTGGGGGATTTAATTTAAAGGGTCGGGGGTGGGTTTTAGGGGGTTGGCTCACGATTTTAACGATTTTTCACGATATTTTTAAAACCCAAACGGCAACAATACGATTCCCTCCCCCTCCCAGCCGAAATCGATCGTTAAGACGATCGAGGACACGATTCACATCTCTAATGCCCAGTATCCTAACTTCAGTGTTGGGGCTTCCCTAAGCCCTCCGGCGCTGATCTCTCCATTTTTATTTAGATTGAAAATTATTATGGAGCGGTGGTGAGATCGGGGACTCACTCGATCTCAGCAGAGTTGGTGGTGACAGGAAGCAGCGGCAACAGCAAGCCAGGCTGGCCAGAGCGTTGGGACTGGAGGTGCAGGCAGTGGCAGGGATCACAGGCCTGTTGGCTCTCAGTGGCGTCAGGTCATTGGGATCAGGCAATGCAGCTTGCCATGGGAGGATGCCGCAGGCAGTGATGGCAATTGTTAACACTTCATCACTGCCGGCTGGCTAAACCTCCCATTTAGCTGCAGTCCCTCCCTCTGCTCAGGGGTGGCCTCCCTCACCATGTGCAGCCCTCTCATTGTGGCTCCTCCAAAATGGCCCCGCTGCAATCAGCCATGGCTCAAACTGCTTCCCCACCGGTGCCAGGTAAATTATTAGTTCAATTTATTTATTATTTACTTTTATTGATTTATTTAGGGGTATCTGTACCCCTAATACACAAGGACACCAAACAGTGCAGCACCTCACCTCTCATTCCCTCTTCCTGTTGAAAGCCTTCCAACGTTTCTAACAGGATTTTCACAAGCTGTCTCATGACTGATTAGTCATGATGCCCTAAGGGAGACTGCACACCTATCTCCATTTCCCTAGACAGATCATGCAAGGGTTTCTGCTGCTCCACTAGCCTCTGCAGCATCATGTAAGTTGAATTCCAGCGGGTACCCACATCTATGACGAGACACTTGTGAGACATCTCTAATTCCTCCTGCTTTTCATGGAGAAGGTCACATGCCTGCTCACTTCAGTGGAAGTGCCCAGCTATTTTTCCACACTTCTCTAGTAAACCATGCAGGTAAGCACGCTCTGGATCCCTGGACCCCAGCCCCAGAGCCTCCTTCACTGCTAGGCACAGGGTATGAGCAAAGCATTGTACACTCTGATGTCCACCGTTGGATACTGCCTTGGCCATATTAGAGCCGCATTTTGATAAATCCACCCCTAAGTGCTGTAAAGAATCTTCAGTCATTTCATCAACTATCAGTAAAGAAAATGTAAGCCACATTGCTTCTAAGGGTGATTATTGCTGCTATAGACTGTGGAAATTATGAGTGCTGTTAAAGGGAATGAAAAAGTGATATGTACTTTATCCACTGCAAAAGAGCCTTCAAGGTATGCTTCTCTTCACAGAGTACCATGGACCCTGGTAGCCCCTGTCAGAAGATAAGAGCAAAGGGTAGCCAGTTCCATTTTGAGAAATGGCTGCCACTGGCCCGGGAGTGGTTAGTTGCTCCCAGGCACCTCATTCTACACTACCAGGGCTATTGGTGAGTCCTGTGTATGGTTTGGGAGGGTGGGCTAGGGAGTTCAGCTATGTGTGTGGGAGGGTTAATATTATGTTAAAAGGGAAGAGTTGGGGTAGACTTGGCGTTTTTATTTATTTATTTATTTTTTTTTTATAAAACAAACAAAATAAATAAATAAAACAATCCAAGGTGGACCCAAAATGGCCCACCCCTGAAACGAAAGAAAAAAAATCATAATGACATTTTTTGGGGGATGTCACTCCTAATATTTGGTTTCCAATTTCATCTCATAAGTTTTTCAGTGCACTTCCCACATCATTTTGATTGTCTTTCTCTAGACTGTTTCCATTCTGTCTCTATCATTTTTGAGATACGATCTCCAGAACTGAGCACAATGCACCATGTAAGGCATCTCCACAGATCTGTACAGGGGCATTGCCACCTCCTTTTCCTGAGGTTGATGCCTCTCTCTATGCAGCCCAGCATCCCTCTGGCCTTAGCCTCTGTCTTGTCACATTATTACTGTCATCGGATCGCTAGACACAATCACTCTGAGAACTCGGAGTCCATGCATATCATTTTTCCATCCTCAATCATATGGGTTACTGCATGACCCTGCATTTCTTGCCTGCCAAATCCTTCCACTGCCTCTTAAAATATATACATACAGTAAAATATATAAATATTTTAATAATTTAAAGTGGTAGCTATGAGCAGACATTGTATAAGGTGATCAGAGAAACAGAGAAACATGTAATAATCTGATCTCAAATGGGCAGACAAAATGTTTTTTTTTCCTGCTTTTATGTTTTATGTTTATAAAACAGGCAATTTCCTGATACCTATAACACATTTTGTTACCACAAAATATAAGGATCCAATGCAAACTTTCAGAACCAGCTGGAGGATATGTCCTGCAGAGAATGGAATTGTGTTCCAGATAAAACCAAATCAACCAATTAAATTCAGCAGTTTTATACTTGTAAATTATCTCTGTGGGAGATACATCCAAGTCATGATACTTTGAATCAGTTTTCAAGATATTTTACATTGATTAGATAATTTATATTCTTTTTCAGGCAAAAACTAATTATTTCCATTCAAATTCAAACTGTCTCTGACTTGAATTTCTGGCTCAATGTGTTTCTCTCTTTTCTCTTTCTCTGGTCATGTCTCTTTTTCATTTTCTCTCCCTTTTCTAGCCTCCTTTTTTCTTTTTGTTTCAGATTTATCACTTCCTCCTTTTGTCTGCTTATCTTCAGTAGTTTATATTTTATGTTTTGTACTCCATCTCCTGATTCTCTTCTTTGTTCTGCTCCTCCAATTTCAACTGTGCTCTCTTTTCTCTCCCTTTCCTCTCCCTCTCCCTATCTCAATCTCCTTCTACACTTTCTCACCTCTCCCTCTTCCAACCATAATCTCTCTCATTCCACTCTCCTCTTCTCATTCCTCCAGTGCATTCTTCTTTTCTCTCCCTTCATCTTGTGCTTTATCATGCACTCTCTCTCCCTATTCCTGTGCTTTCTCATCCCTAGCCCTTTCTCCTGCATTCTCTGTATCCCACCTGCTTCCTATGCTCTTTTCTCCTATTTCTACTTCCCCATTCTTGGCCTCTTGCACTCTTTCCCCCTCTTCATTCCTACTGAGATATTGTTCTTCTCCCTCTTCCTTCAGGGCATTATCACCTCTTCTGCTATCTACTTCCACGCACTCCCTCATTCTTTATCACCTTTCCCTCTTCTTCCAACTCAATCTCTATCTACCTGCCCTCTGCTGCTGCTGCATTTTCTTCAATCCCCCTGCAGTTGCTGTTTTTCCCTTTCTCCCCTTCCTTATGCAGGTACACTCTCTCCCCTTTCTATCTTTCTCCTATAAGTACTTTATTCACTCCATCTACCCTCCTCTGACAGCCTGATCCCTAGTTCTTTCATAATCCCCCACCCTCCAGCTTAATTCACTCTCCACTCCATCTTTATCCCTAGTATTTTCTCTGCTGAATTCCTGTGCTGCTGTGTCTGATCCAACCCCTCCCTTCCTGTCCCCAAGCAAAAGCATCTCTATCTACCTGCCCTCTGCTGCTGCTGCATTTTCTTCAATCCCCCTGCAGTTGCTGTTTTTCCCTTTCTCCCCTTCCTTATGCAGGTACACTCTCTCCCCTTTCTATCTTTCTCCTATAAGTACTTTATTCACTCCATCTACCCTCCTCTGACAGCCTGATCCCTAGTTCTTTCATAATCCCCCACCCTCCAGCTTAATTCACTCTCCACTCCATCTTTATCCCTAGTATTTTCTCTGCTGAATTCCTGTGCTGCTGTGTCTGTTCCAACCCCTCCCTTCCTGTCCCCAAGCAAAAGCTATGCATTGAAGAAGGGGAAAGAACAGGAGGGAAAATGTTAGTTTAGGGTGTTGACTAATTAATCTTTGCTCTCAAAGATCCAGCTTTGCTTGCCAGGGGAAGGACTGGGAATGGCTCCTGTTTTATGCTGTGCTATCTGATCCAACCTTAACCCCTCTCCTCCTGTTCTCGGCCTACTACCTGGGAAGGGAGGAGCTGGAAAAGGAAGAAAAGGCTGTTCTCTGCTGAATGAGATAGGGACATTGGCCAATAGATTTGAGGTATAATCCCTGTGTACCCGCGCCTTGTAGTATCCACGATAAAATAAATAATACAAAAAGAAGTTATATAAGAACTGTAGCTGCTGAAGCTCAGAAAGTTTTCATTAGCCCTTCTCCACTCTCCAGTTAAAATGATGTTCAGAAAAACTTTTGAATCACAAATGGCTAATTATCTAGAAATATTAGTTCTGTTACATTTTTATCATGCTCTTAAAAATATTCAGGCTCAGAGAATATTTTACTTTGCCCTATGCATAACATTTTTCACTCTTCTGAATTTCAGAAAATGGACAGCATAGAAACTAGTTTTAAAAATTGTTTTTCAACCAGCATTGGAAAAGTGATAAAACTGAGATGAGACAAGCCAAGCCAACATTTGAATGAGGACATGTCCATCCATGCTTTTACTATTACTCCAAATGTCATTATTCCTTTCTTAAATAATGAATGCTCACTGTTGTAAATGAATTATATACAGATTTCCTGCCAGAAAGTCTGTTCAGAACACTGATGCATATTTATAGCCTTCATTGAGTACATGGATTCCATTTCTCTCTTGTGCATTTATATTGTCTTTCACCTGTCATAACGATTATACACTAGAATGACTACAGGATAAATTTTATGTTGCATATGGGCTATGATACACTCCATATGTTGTTGGACAGATTATGGCAAGATTGTAAATGTACTGGTAGGGGAATATAATGGTAGAAACTGTATATCTTTCACTGTTTTCTAGTTGAGGACTGATATACAAACTCAATTATTCTTAAAGTATACTTTTTATAAAACAGGAATTCATCCAGATATAAATGCAAAATATAAACTATACAAAACTGTATGGGAAAAAGAATAAATATTAAATGAATTGTGTGGTCATAACAATGTCAATATATGCCACTGGCACCCTGTCTTAAGCACCTAAGTGCATGAATATATATGTAAGGCCCCTATGCTTGACTAAAGTCAAACTTACCCCTAGAACAGGAACTGGTACAGTCCTGTGCTCCCCTCTTGCTGTGCAGTAGGTAGTATCTGCAGAAGAGGGAATACAGAGGGAAAAACTATTTTTTAGGATAATGGAGAGAGATGAGACAAAAAGAGTAACTGAATTCAAGAAAGCATGGGATAGATATGAGATCTCTAAGGAAGCGATGAGAATTATAATGCTAAATTAATTAGCTGGGTGGGCAGACTGGATGGGCCCTACGGTCTTTTTCTGCCGTCATGTTTCTATGTTTGTAGGAGTCAGCTTTAAGCTAGAGAGAAATATTTCCTTCTGGACAGTGAAATAAGAAGAGAGTTTTCTTGGAGTGAAGAGAGAGAAGGTTTTTTTTTTCCAAGTTAAGGAAAGGAGATGAACAAAAGAAGCTCTTCCTCTGCAAACTGGAACTAAAGGGAATCTGCTCTAGAATAAAGAGGGCTGAGAAGGGTCACATATAGAAAGAGTTCATTGAAAAACTGAGATCATTAGGATATTGAATCTCAGGGTGACGTCTGACTTACAACCAACATTTCTGATCCTCAAGTGGTCATGTTCTGTTGGAAGAGTAGTGAGAATCTGAACATCCTTAATGGGTAACCAAGTAATTAACCATCACTTGATTTATCAAATTAGATTATAAGTAAATGAAGACTGTGTTATGCAGACTTTTTCCTACTTATCTTGAATTCATGCTATCCAAAAGACTAAAATTATGACCAGAACATTCCCTTCTATCACATAGGCGCAGATGGAAAAAAAAATTCATTTTAAAGGTCAACAAAACTCTAATGGATTGGCTTATAAAGTGATTGTTCTGTTGCAGTTTCTTGCCATCTATCTACCTTTAAGGAAAAGGAAAATGAGAAGTCTTTGGGAACCTCAAGCACTTCTGTAACATTTCATTTGAGAAAAACTAGAATGTGAAGTGTAGCAGATTAAAAAATATATTAATTTATTTCCGTTGGCCCTGCAAAAGTAAATAGTCCTAGGGAAGAGAAAAGCAGATCTGTATTTGCTCTAGTAGAGATCTGAACTTGAACATTTGAGTCAAGATAGTTTTTGCTGTAAACTAATTATTGCATTTCAGGTTTTGTTATTGATTGTATCCCTTTCAACCAAATCTTATGTAACATGCCTCTCTCCTCTACCTCCGGGGAAACCATTTGCATTGTTTATAATTACAATACACAGAAGAAGTGTTCTTTTATGTGTGTCAGTTTTTGGGGAAAAAGTGAAGGAGAGAGGTTTTTCTCGCATTGGCCCCATGATTAGGTACTGAAGCTTTCCTTTCTCTGTTCCACCCATGGGGGTTACCTGAAGTATATTGTTCCCCCACCTAATCACTTTTCCACCATGGATAAGAAACCCTTAGCTCTTCTCATGTTTAAGTGGGAGTCAGATTCAAGCTCAAAGCTGTCTTAAACTTTGAGAGCCTGGTCTGAACCCTTCTGCATCAGAGCTTATAGGCTACTAACAATAAACATATTGGAGCCGCAGAAGGACAACGAACCAAAAAAGGCAAACATGCATCCACTTAAAAAGTGGTACTCTGGAAAATACAGAGTAATCACAGGACCTCAGTTGGCCCAAATATGACACAAACTATAAACAAGGAAATCTGCTGATGAAATTCCACTTGCAAAAATACATAAAATACAAAATACATTAGGGTGATGTACAGAAAAAAAAATTCAGTTTGGTTCATTATTTTGCTTCAGACAGTTGCCATTAATTTTGGATCTCACATTTGTTTATTTCATTATATAGTTTCATTAGTTTCCTTTAAAGACAGTAGGGAATACAATACATCCTATATTGAACTCTATCCAAGTTTAATGAAACTAGCAGGCAGGCATCAGCAGCAAAGGGAACATCACTCCAAAACACCAAGAGTGTGGTAAAGTGGCAGCAAGTATAGTATGAAGAGCCCAAGTCACAGTGAAGGGGGAAAAGCATCATAAACAACGATAAGAAGACCCCCAAGGCACTGAAGGATACTATAGTACAAACAGTAGAATGAACAGCCCAAAGTACCATGAGGGGAGCAAAGAAGATTAACCTTGGCAGGAACACCCCAAGCCATGGAGAGAGAGAGACACACAAAGCAGCACAAGCATTAAAACCCAAAGGCAACAAAAAAGGGACAAAAGGCACCAAGAGTAGTACTAACACTCTCAAAGAACCCTGAAAGGGGAATGCAGCACAAATAGTGCCATGAAAAGCCCAGGGACCCAAAAGGGACAAAGGTCACCATAAACAGTGGCATATAGATTGCAAAGCACCAAAAAAAAAAAGGAAAAAGCAGCATGTAAACAACCCAAGGCACCAAGAGAATGACAAAGGGCACCAACCACAAGGGTATGAAGAATTCAAAACACCAAAAGAGGGGAAAAATAGCACCAACAGTGGCATGAAGAGCCCAAGGCATAAAAAAAAGAAGATAAAGGTCACCAACAATGGTGGCATTTAATGCAACAAGTAACCCTGAAAGGGGAAATGCAGCACAAATAGTGCCATGATAAGCCCAAGACTCCAAAAAAGGGCTGTCACCAAAAACAGTGACATAAAAGCTCCAAGGTACCAAGAAATGGATAAAAGCAGCTCATAAACATGTCAGGGCACCAAGAGAAGGACAAAGAGCACCCACATAATTTGACAAGGCAGAGGCTAAGGCCAAAGGGATGCTGGGATGTCTGGAGCGAGACAGAAAGAACTCCAAAGCACCAAAGAAGGGCAAACAATACAAATAGTGCCATGAAGACACCAAGGCATAGCATAAGTGGTATGGAAGCAAACAGAGTGGCATCAACAAACCAAAACATCAAATGAGGGGTATGGTAGCAACAGTGCCCCAATGTACAGGCTGAGGGGTAAGGCAGCAAGAGAAGTAGTGACAATATTTGCAAACATTGAGTGAGGATAAAATAGTAAGAAGAGTGACATCAAGACCGCTGCGGAAAGGAATTAAAACGTACTGGAACCTTAAAAATGTTGGTTTGGAGACCCTATCTTTTTTGGATGTGCCGTTGCCCCTGACGCAGGACCAGGACGGTCTGAAACACGATCGTGTCGGGACACTTACAACAGATGAGTATTCCTTCGGGACAGTTATAACAGATGAGCACTTTGAGTTCACAAAATTGTTGCAATGTGTTTATTACCTCCGGTCTTGTTCAGCATATGGAGTCACTAGTTTGTGTAATTCATTGCCAATTATAGGTTTGGGTCTAAAAATTTTAAGAGAAACAAATAACAAAAAATTTAAAAAATTTAAAAAATTGGACCTTTTGATTAATAAAGTAATTTGGATCTATACACTAAAAAATGAGTCTGTATGTCTGACAGGCTCATTCAGTTTAGAGGTCCTACATATACATAAGAAATATGGAATAGTAATTGTGTTGAAGGTTCTGTATGTGTATTGGTGATAGAAGAAATACCAGTTACCTTGTTGTGTTCTTGTGTGTTTCACAATTTGGAGGTTCTGGAGTAAAAAATGTTTGGGCTTATATATTGTGATTTGAAATGAGGAAACATACACAAAGATGAGATTTCTACAGTACTCTCGCCCCAGCTAGATGCACTCTCTACCTTGGTGCTATCAAGCTAAGGCAAGGAAACATTGTAGAAATCTCATCTTTGTGTACCTTTCCTCATTCCAAATCACATCTAATCTTCACTGATGTGTACTGTGCTGTTCGTACATCTGGCTGTGCATGTAAAACTTCCCCGCAAACCCGAGACCACCAACAAACTCTCACCTCGAGGTGCTAGATGTGGTGCTATAGTGGTATAAATAGAATGCTAAATATGTGTCCCACCCCAGAGTGCTCTCTCTCTCTCTCTCCTTCCAGAGCAGAGTTTGCTATATGGCCAAGTTAGCTGGATAAATGCTGATTTTCATCATTAACTGGCTAACATAACCAGATGCCTTTAGGTTAATTGAAGAGCTATCCTAATGATAGCCAAATAACTTTGATACCAAGGATATTCACCAGCACATCTGCGTCACTGACTACCCTTCAAAGTTAGCCAAATAAGTATATGTGGCTAACGTTACTCACCACATGGTGTCTGATTATGGACGTCTTAATTTCATAACATGGCACTGTTCAAACATTTAATTTTAAGTTGTAATTCATTATATAATTTCTTTGATGTTCACCCTCTTCCCTTGCAGTGAAAAAGGGATATGTAAAAAGAATTAATTAGAACATAAACTTAGCAGGGAACAAGCCTCTGATCTGGGAACCACTTTTGATGAGCAGAGATGCAGTAACAGCAGGAGGGAAATGACAGCAGCACTGAAAGCAAGTGAGGCAAACAAAGAGCAAAGCAGTTGATTTATCTACATCTTGTCATGCAATTAGAGTTTTACTAAACTGCCAGGTAATGTTTAATCTGTGTTCTTTCAATGGAATTAATCAGGGCTTTTTTTTTTTTTTTTCCCCCAGGAGGTACTTGCCAGAACTGAATATAGGCACCTTTTTCTTCCACTTGGATATGCACTGTGATCTCGCAAAAAAAAACAAAAACCATGCATCCTGCATGCCAGTGCTGGCACCTAGTTCCCAGAAACAAAACACTGGAATTAACATTATTCATAATCAATTTAAGGTATGTTTAGACACTAACAATTTTACTGAACAAAATGGGATATCATGAAAATAATCAAAAGGTAACAATTATAGTGGGGGGGGGGTTGTTTGTTTTTTCTATTAAACATGCTATTCTCAAAATTATTTTTCTTTTGGGAAGATAATCTCCAAGACTTTAAAATAAAAAAGTGAAATAATAATTAATGTGATCCCTATAATTCAATTCTATATTTAACCCCTCCCCCCCCCCAACAATCCAGCTTGTTAGCTTGAAGACTCATGACTAACAGAGGAGAGCCAAAGATTCAGCAGTCACACTGGATCCATATTTTTCTAATGAACATTATGATATTGCTATACAAGAGTGCTCATTAACAACATGTTAATATTTTTTAACACTAGTTCTAACACTTGAATCATATTTACTGGCTAGTACTATATCCTTAAATGCTGAAAACAGCACTGTATTTTCAAGATAAAATTCATAATGCTACTTTACCATCTGAATTCTATTTCCTTCATTAAGAGAGGCAGGTGGTACCCTTTCTCTGTCCTTTCCTTTTCCCTACCACAATATATTAAACTTGAAACATTCAAGGTACAGAGCAGGCTGCAGCTTCATGAAGTTAATCTGTAAGCACTTCTCCCATCACCTGTTCCTTTCCATAGGCAGCTTGTGCACCTCACTCAACCCTCTATTTAATGAGCTAGGCCGGGCCCCAGGCCCCTACCCCCCCATCACGTACTCCAAGTTAAGAGCTCTATCATCCACATGGTTTCATCCGACCCGCACCATGCTGTATTCTGAGGTCCATGATGCATGACAGGCTGCTTGTCTGACAATTCATGAAGCATCACCTCTCTGCAAACTGAAGCCAGGAGTCACACTTCCCCTGGTAAGAAGAGAGTCCCTTGTGTCAGTGCCAGTGGACTCCACCTGTAAAAGCCTGAAAGACGAAATGCATGGCTATTGTTCCTGCCTGTCACCTCCTGGCCTAGATATCCCTGCCAGGAATCTTGGGTAGTCAGACACTTCAGCCAAAACTCCCAAATTGTTGCTGCCTGATGTAAGAACATATTGTTCTAAAGCTTCCAGTAACATTCTTGCTAATGTCTGATAAACATACTCTGTTTTGTGGTTAAAAACTGAGCAATCTGTTAGAGCATATTCATGTTGAATTCAGTAAGTAGTAGGGATGTGCATTCATTTGAAATAAATGGGCAAAACATATCAAACGAGGCTATATTTGTTTCATGTGTAGCCCAATGAAACAAATGGAGGGGTCTCATGAATGAAACAAATATTCTTCCATCTCATTTGTTTATATTACCCATTCATATTAATGGTCCTTTAAAGTCTATGGCTGTGTACTTGTCATGCGGGTGCAGGCTGGGGTCAAGGGACAACCCCCTCAGGAATAGTGCAGGATCACAAGGCTGAGCTAGGCTTTATCTTCTACCGAGCCAGCCCCCCTCCCGCACAGGTTAAGCCCTTGGTTCTGTGGGCCAAGAGGGTTGGCTTCAATTGCTGAACATCATGGTAAGGCAGGCTGTACAAGCTGGACAAGGCTTGGAGTGGCAAGGCTTGGAGAGGCAAGGCAGGCCCCAGCTGGAGCTGAGGATTGAATACTGGCACAATCTGAGCAGGATACTGAACAAGGAATGGGGCTGGATACAGACACAGAATGGGCAGGATACTGGGGCTGGATACAGACACAAGCTGAGAAAAGGCAAGGCAGGGAATGAATACCTACCATTTATATGTTCTGACAGTGACAAAAGTTTCAAACCAAAAGCAAATTTCTGAGCAGGAACTGGAGCTGGATAGAGACACAGACTGAGAAAAGGCAAGGCAATGGCAGGGCAGGAAATAAATACCTACCATTTATATGTTCTGACAGGAACAAAAGTTTCAAACTGAAAGCAAATTTCACAAGAAACTCAAAACTACACCCAGCAACAAAATTAATTTCAAGTAGGGAATGTAATAAAATCCTATGCCACAAGATTAATAATGAAGAAAGATTATTTTCTTGTACTAAATCTGACAAGTAGCAAGTGCATGCCCATGCCACTCTGTCTTGCTGCCATACTCCAAACTCTATGCCTAGGGGTGTTCTTGACACTGTCAGGAGGATGCTTGCTGTTAATTACTTAAGAAAATAAAATAATATATATTGTTTTCACTTTTGTTCAAATTTAAAATGTATAACTGTTATAGACCAGAAAACCTAAGCAACGCTGGATACTTTTTGTTAGTAGAATTAAATACTGGCATTTTTCCTTCATTTAGATGATGTGGCCAATTTGCTGATGCTGGACACACTACAATAAACTAGACAAATAGGATCCACCTCCCATAGGAACAGTGACACAAACCAACTTGTGGATCTTATCTGTCTATCCCCAATGGTAAACTGGAGTGGGAGGCTGGTATCAAGGATGCTGGTATCTGAGTGTCTGGATACAACTTGATGTCAACTATGGAGTGGTCTTCACAATTGCCATCAAAGATTTCCCAAATGTTCTGTCTTCTTAGGGCTGCATGGTGGGAGAGGCTCTATTTTCTAAAGATGGTTTTCTGGGTAAGACCTACTCGGACACCTTATTTAATAGGGATGTGAATCGTGTCCTCGATCGTCTTAACGATCGATTTCGGCTGGGAGGGGGAGGGAATCGTATTGTTGCCGTTTGGGGGGGTAAAATATCGTGAAAAATCGTTAAAAATCGTTAAAAATCGAAAAATCGAAAAACCGGCACATTAAAACCCCCTAAAACCCACCCCCGACCCTTTAAATTAAATCCCCCACCCTCCCGAACCCCCCCCCAAATAACTTAAATACCCTGCGGGTCCAGCGGCGGTCCGGAACGGCAGCGGTCCGGAACGGGCTCCTGCTCCTGAATCTTGTCGTCTTCAGCCGGCGCCATTTTCCAAAATGGCGCCGAAAAATGGCGGCGGCCATAGACGAAAAAGATTGGACGGCAGGAGGTCCTTCCGGACCCCCGCTGGACTTTTGGCAAGTCTCGTGGGGGTCAGGAGGCCCCCCACAAGCTGGCCAAAAGTTCCTGGAGGTCCAGCGGGGGTCAGGGAGCGATTTCCCGCCGCGAATCGTTTTCGTACGGAAAATGGCGCCGGCAGGAGATCGACTGCAGGAGGTCGTTCAGCGAGGGTTCCGGCGCCTCGCTGAACGACCTCCTGCAGTCGATCTCCTGCCGGCGCCATTTTCCGTACGAAAACGATTCGCGGCGGGAAATCGCTCCCTGACCCCCGCTGGACCTCCAGGAACTTTTGGCCAGCTTGTGGGGGGCCTCCTGACCCCCACGAGACTTGCCAAAAGTCCAGCGGGGGTCCGGAAGGACCTCCTGCCGTCCAATCTTTTTCGTCTATGGCCGCCGCCATTTTTCGGCGCCATTTTGGAAAATGGCGCCGGCTGAAGACGACAAGATTCAGGAGCAGGAGCCCATTCCGGACCGCTGCTGTTCCGGACCGCCGCTGGACCCGCAGGTTATTTAAGTTATTGGGGGGGGGTTCGGGAGGGTGGGGGATTTAATTTAAAGGGTCGGGGGTGGGTTTTAGGGGGTTTTAGTGTGCCGGCTCACGATTCTAACGATTTATAACGATAAATCGTTAGAATCTGTATTGTATTGTGTTCCATAACGGTTTAAGACGATATTAAAATTATCGGACGATAATTTTAATCGTCCTAAAACGATTCACATCCCTATTATTTAACCCATCGCTCATTGCACCACTGATGCTGGTGTCCTCTCCTCCCATGAATACTTGTGAATGGTGACCAAAATGATAAAGGTGATAGAACAACTACCCTATGAGGAAAGGCTAAAGAGGTTAGGGCTGTTCAGCTTGGAGAAGAGACAGCTGAGGGTTGATATGATAGAGATCTATAAAATCATGAGCGGTCTAGAACAGGTAAATGTAAATCAGTTATTTACTCTTTTGAAAAATAGAAGGACTAGGGGGCACTCCATGAAGTTAGCAAATAGCACATTTAAAAAAAAAATTGAAGAAAATTCTATTTCACTCACCCCACAATTAAGCTCTAGAATTTGTTGACAGAGGTTGTGGTTAGGGCAGGTAGTGTAGCTGGGTTTAAAAAAAACTTGAATAAGTTCCTGTAGGAGAAGTCTATTAACTGCTATTAATCAAGTTGACTTAGGGAATAGCCACTGCTATTACTGACATTAATTGCATGGGATGGCCAGGGTGGCATTCTCTGAAATGCTTCCTGTTCCATGTGCATAAGAACATAAGAACATAAGAAATTGCCATGCTGGGTCAGACCAAGGGTCCATCAAGCCCATCATCCTGTTTCCAACAAAGGCCAAACCAGGCCATAAGAACCGGGCAATTACCCAAACACTAATAAGATCCCATGCTACTGATGCAATTAATAGCAGTGGCTATTCCCTAAGTAAACTTGATTAATAGCTGTTAAGGGACTTCTCCTCCAAGAACTTATCCAAACCTTTTTTGAACCCAGCTACACTAACTGCACTAACCACATCCTCTAGCAACAGATTCCAGAGCTTTATTGGCGTTGAGTGAAAAAGAATTTTCTCCAATTAGTCTTAAATGTGCTACTTGCTAACTTCATGGAATGCCCCTTAGTCCTTCTATTATTCAAAAATGTAAATAACCGAGTCACATCTACTCTTTCAAGACCTCTCATGATCTTAAAGACCTCTATCATATCCCCCCTCAGCCATCTCTTCTCCAAGCTGAACAGCCCTAACCTCTTCAGCCTTTCCTCATAGGGGAGCTGTTCCATCCCCTTTATCATTTTGGTTGCCCTTCTCTGTACATTCTCCATCGCAACTATATCTTTTTTGAGATGCGGCGACCAGAATTGTACACAGTATTCAAGGTGCGGTCTCACCATGGAGCAATATAGAGGCATTATGACATTTTCCGTTTTATTAATGTTATTAAATCTCTGTTGTTAAAGCTGGGAATTAGCAATCTGTTATTAGAGCTCTGTTGTTAAAGCTGAGAGAAAGCAATCTGTTATTAACGGAGTTGCTGGAGATAGCGATCTGTTATTATTTAGAATAGTTGTGGGTGGATCCTTGGACCAGTGGCAGGTGGCCACGCCCTCGGGGGAACTCCAAAGAGGGACCACTGGTCAGGCTTAGTGTAGGAGACAGACACACACTAGTTCTTTTATTAGACAATATATTAAACCACCAGAGGTGGCAGTAGTGAGCTGGAAGCGCCCGGCTGGGCTGTAGTCCCCAGGTACTGGAACAGCAATCCCAAGGTGGCTGAGCTGTAGAGAAACTAAGAAAGTGAATAGATATTATATGCAGAGTTCTGAAACAAGTCCTTGATGACACCATAGTCTCTTAAGGCAGCCCAGGAGTTGGAATGCAGTAGGCCCTCGAGGAGCGAGTACCTGGTCCCAGGGAAAGCTCTGAGAGATAGATGGAAACTCACTAATGTTGTAAGCAGTGATGACTTCTTAGCAGAAGTGGTATTCAGGAGCTGGTCCAGGACATGGGCCCTCGAGGAGCGAGAACTGGTTCCAGACTGCAACCTGAAAAGAAAAAGAGAGAGTGAGGCCCCCGAGGAGCGGGTACCTCTAGTGAAGTCCGAGGAGGCAGAGTAGCTAGGGTTGCGGAGAGTGAATCCCATCTGCAGCGACCTGGAGGAAACTAGGTAAACCAATCCCTTGCTAACTTGTCTTGTTAGCGAAAACTGAGACCTTAAATATCTGGAGCTGATGATGTCATCTCAGGGGGATGCCCCTGAGGTTCGCGCCAATGCCGGTACATCAGTCGGGCCGCGTGCGCGCGCGCGCCCTTAGGCATCTGGTCAACATGGCGGCTTGCAGCGTCAAGCCGATCCGGGGATGCCGGAGAAGGACGGCCTGGAGATGCTGCAGCAGCTAGCTTTCCATCAACCCTGGAGGGAGTCGCCAACGAGGTAAGGTGGGCGGAGCAGAGATGTTGGACAGCGACGGACACAACAGTACCCCCCTTCAAAGGGCAATCTCTTCTTCAGGTACCAGGTTTGGGTTTTGAAGAATGCACGAGATGGAATCGACGAAGCATCTCTTTATCCAAGATATTGGTCTGAGGCTCCCAAGAGTGTATTTCGGGGCCAAAGCCTTCCCATCTTAGAAGGTATTCAAAAACCTTGCCTCTTTTATGAACATCCAGTATCTCTTTGATTTTGATCTTTAAGTCGTCTTCTGCATTGATGACAGGTGGATCTTGAGATATGGGAGACAATTCACTGAGTATGGATGGTGGCAATCCTGTACATGTTGCTGGATGAGAATTGATGGCATTGCCAGTATCTTCTTTGGGTCTATTATGTTCTGTGGCTCACCCGGCACATCCTCCAAAGGGAAGGAGCATGACAGAGCATCTGCTCTGGTGTTTCAATCTCCAGGACGGAACTTAAGCACAAAATCAAAACGATTGAAAAATAAAGACCATCTGGCCTGTTCTTTGTTGCCAATCCCGTAGTTTTTCTCGGCTGAAGAAAATCTTCTAGAGAAGAACGAACAAGGATGTAAGGCTTTTGAATCTTCTGTTTGGCTCAACATAGCCCCTACACCCTCATCTGAAGCATCAACTTCTACAATAAAGGGCTTGTTGGGGTCTGGATGCCATAAGCACAATTCGGTGGAGAAGGCAGTCTTTAATTTCTCGAACATGGAAATGGCCTCCGCTGACCAATTTGAGACATTGGAACCCTTGCGGGTCATCGCAGTCAAGGGTACAGTTAAAGAAGAATAGTTCTGTATAAAGCTTCGATAGTAGTTGGTGAACCCGAGGAATCTCCTTAAAGTCTTCAGGTTGGTAGGTTGGGACCAATTCTTGATACTTTCAAGTTTGTGAGGGTCCATTTGGAAGCCCTTTTTTGACACTATGTAGCCTAGAAAAGGCACTGAGTCTTTGTGAAATTCACACTTAGCGAGTTTGGCGTACAGCCGATGTTCACGGAGACAGTGAAGTACATGTTTGACGTCTGCAATGTGGGTGTCCAAATCCTGGGAGAAGATTAAAATGCCATCCAGGTACACCACAACGTTCTTGTACAGCAGATCCCGCAAGATGTCGTTCATCATATTTTGGAAAATGGCGGGTGCATTGCACAACCCGAACGGCATCACAAGATACTCAAAGTGGCCGTCTCACGTACTGAAGGCCGTTTTCCATTCATCGCCACTCCGAATGCGAATGAGGTTGTAGGCCCCCTTCAGGTCAAGCATTGAACATATCTTGGCCCCCTGCAGCTGGTCAAACAGCTCCGAGATTAACGACAAGGGGTAACAGTCTTTGATCGTGATCTCATTTAGACCTCAGTAATCGATACATGGTCGTAAGGTACCATCCTTCTTCCCCTCGAAGAAAAAGCCTGCGCCGGCTGGTGACTTAGATAGTCGAATAAAGCCCTTCTGGAAATTTTCTTCAATGTATTCCGACATAGCTTTATTCTCAAAAGCTGAGAGAGGGTACACCCATCCTTTCGGTGGCTCAGAATTGGGCTTCAGTCATATGGCACAATCATAAGACCTATGTGGAGGAAGAATATCAGCCACCTCTTTGGAGAATACATCCCCAAAGGATGCGTATTGGGGTGGCAGTCCTGGCATCACTGGAGTAGTAGGCATGCAAACAGGCAATATCTCCTTAAGGCATCTCCCATGGCATTCTGGGCCCCAACAGGAAAGATCCAGGGAGGACCTGTCAAATTGGGGTTGGTGCACTTGCAGCCAGGGTAACCCCAGGACGATAGGATGTATAGCCTTTTCCAGTACAAATAAGGAGATTGATTCCGTATGGAGCACTCTGGTGCGAAGTGTAACTGGTCCGGTTTCCCAAGTCATGTTACCCGGTAAGGGTTCTCCATGTATGGAAGATAACAATAGTGGATCTTTCAATTTGATGAGGGGAATCTTCAAGTATTCCACTAGACTTCTGATAATAAAGTTGCTTCCTGCTCCTGAATCCACCAGGGCAGGAGTCTGAAATGATATCGGTCCGTAGGTCAAGGAGACTGGGAAAGAAAGTGGAGGAGAGAACGTGGTAAGGCCTAAGAACAGTCCTCCTGCAGGACTTAGGCCCGTCCGTTTCCCGGATGAATAGAGCATGTAGAGACATCATGGCCAGGCTGACCAGTACATGCAAAGGCCGCGCTTCTTCCGAAATCTTCTCCCTTTAGAAGTCAAATGTCAATGACCAAGTTGCATCGGTTCGTCTTTATCAGCAGCAGAAATTACTGGAACCTTTCGAGGTGCAGGTATAGAGCTAGCCTGATTCAACCCAGAGTTCCTTCACCTTGTCCCGGAGCCAATGATCAATCCAAGTGGCCAAGGCTACTAATTCATCCACCGAGTCAGGTGTTTCGTGAGCAGCCAGCTCGTCTTTTAAACGGGTATCCTGGCCTCTGCAAAAGAGAGTTAAGACATTTGGGATCCCAGCAGAGTTCTGCTGCAAGAGTTTTAAACTCTATGGCAAATTCAGCTAATGATCTGTTCCCTTGCTTCAATTCCACCAAAGCAAAACCAGCTACAGAAGTTCGAACAGGGTCATCGGAAATGGATTTAAATAAGCCCTTAGGCATCTGGTCAACATGGAGGCTTGCAGCATTGAGCCGGTCCGGGGACGCCGGAGGAGGATGGCCTGGAGACGCTGCAGCAGCTAGCCTTCCATCAACCTTGGAGGGAGTCGCCAACGAGGTAAGGTGGGAGGAGCAGAGACATCAGACAGTGACGGACACAACAATTAGCCATTCCCTTCCTAATAATTCCTAACATTCTGTTTGCTTTTTTGATTTGCTGCAGCACACTGAGCCGACAATTTTAAAGTATTATCCACTAGGGATGTGCATCCGTTTTCCACGGATTTGTAATCCGCAACTTATTTTTTGCTATCTGTTAAATACGTGGGGAGGCAAAACGCATCGCGACTCCCCACATATTAAACAGATTTCTGTTTTATTCGGCCTAAATAAAGATTTAAACCCCCCACCCTCCTGACCCCCCCAAGACTTACCAAACCTCCCTGGTGGTCCAGCGCTGGGGTCCGTGAACTCATTCACACCCTCGGTGCTAGTTTCATCATGGCGCCGATAGCCTTTGTCACACGGGCTACCGGTGCCATTGGTCAGCCCCTGTCACATGGTCATTGGCGCCATCTTGTGCTCCTACCATGTGACAGGGGCTGACCAATGGCACCGGTGCATTATGATATTATCCAAGTAGATGGCTGTGTACCCTCAGTGTGGGTAGATCAGTTGGTCAACCAAGCATTGAAACATTGTACAGGCACCATGGAATCCAAATGGGATAATTTTAAACTGGAAATGTCTCTCTCCAAGGACTTGCTGGGTAGGCCCAGTTTCCACCATTGTCAGGCATGTGGTTTTTTTTGTGTTTGGTACCCTAGATATAAATTCTTGGTCATTTTAGTGTGTGTTTTGAGTATTGCATTTTTTAGTGTCTGTAGGTTCATTATTATGTATGTATTATGGTAACCAACCAAGATTTGTGGATTGGTAGAATATAAATTGCTTAAATAAAAATAAAATATGCCACCTTGAATTTCCCAGGCCGTCAGCATGGATCTACAAATATTACTTTAGTTTATGGAATTTATGGACTTTTGCTACATATGTCACCTTGCATTTTATGCAATTACTTTGATGTCAATTTACATTTTTACTTGTGCAATTACTTTTGAAGTCAATAAAGTGTCTGAACATTTTACTTGTGTCTTGTTTATTTTATTTTTCTGGTTGAAAGTGGTCATGGGCCTTTCCTTTCCTCCTTTTAGCCTGGGAGTTACAGGACATGAAGGTGGCCAGCCTGTGGTGAGTCATGGGCCCATCCTTGGACCAGAGATTATAGACCATTGTTTCACGGATAGCCCAGGCCCTGCATCCTTGGCTCAGAAATATCTTTGAAATCTCTAGCCCAAGAGTGCAGGGCTGCATTGGGTGGACCAAGGGTCACAGAGATGTGATACAATGGAATTACACTGATGAAGAACAAGACCTGTCTGTCAATAAAAATGACACTTCATTAAAATTGCATTTAAAATTGGAGCATATTAAAAACATTTTAAAAACCAGGTACATGGTCATAGTGCATATTAAAAACACATTTAAAATTTGAACATAATTTTTAAAAAGGGCAGATGGCCACTGTCCAAAAGTTTTCCTGACATTCATCTTCCTTGGGGTTTGCATCAATCTGAGAAAAGACAAATGGAGTTAGAACACTATTTCTTCTAATCAACTTGTCGTCGTCCCCCCCCCCCCCTGCCCTCCATGGCCTCAGGTCCAGATCTATGTCTTGATGAATGCTGTACCGGAGGGTGTTACTGTGAAGCATACAACACACTATGATGATAACTGACACTTTCTTTAGTGAATTCTGTACTCATTATACCGGATTTCCATTGCTGTATGTGGTATAGACAGGGGCGTGAGCAGTCATGCTTTGCAGCTATAACCAGCAGCTCCTGCAAATGTTGGAAAGTGTGAACTATTATTTTGGGTACCAACCCAAGAGAGCTTACATTTTACATTTTCAGCTAAAGCTTTCAGCACCTACCCCACAGAGCTTATATGTATAGTGGAATATTTTGTACTTTAGCATCATGGGCCAAAACGTACTATTCCACATTTTGTATCCACTCCAGAGATCTTACATTTACCCACCTTAGACAGCAAATTTTATTATTATGTATTATTTATTATTTAGTATGTTTTATAATCTGCATTCTTTATCACATGATTGACACATGATTGCATAGCGGAATAGTTCTTGCTTTTGTCACCATGCACGAGAAAGTGTGCACTGTTCTACTTTTGATACTTACCCCAGAGAACTTACATTTTGACATTTTAGCTTACACGTTGATTTGACTTTGCTTTCAAACTAACAGAGCAACCAGCCTTCACCGGACTTCCCTTCAGTGAAATTTTGAGCCAGTGCAGACTGTGCATGGATGAAGGAGTCATGGCTACTTCCAGAAAACTTGGAGATAACACTGAGGATTTTCGTATACGCATTGCAGACAACTTGCACATTCAGGAAGTGGAAATGATTCCTGATATGACATGCCATTTCTCTCCCATGTGTGTGTGTGTGTGTGTGGGGGGGGGGGTGAGAACGACATGGGTACAATCAATTGCACCCCTTAAATTCGGCATGCCAGCTAAATTGATAAATTTATGCTTCATCTCCTGCCACTCTATAAGCTGTTGTGGGTACTTAATGTACTCCCTGACAAATTTCATCAAAGCCCTTAGTATCTGGCTGAAATGCCTTGAAAACAATTTCTGGTCCATATCAGCCACCGCTGCTATTGTATTCTGGCAAGAAAATGGTGGTATGGAGAAGTTTGTCTAGGCCTGCAATAGCATACTCACAATAGGTTAGAATTTCAATATCATCCCTGATTTCTTCATAGAGAGAAAGAATTGCCCTAGAGCTCAGTCTATACGTCCACACCATATCTATCTCTGGTAACCCCAGCAGTGTTGTCCTCAGGTGAAATATCCGCTCACTGTGTGTCCTTCTATGAACGTCTTGAAGCAGGACAACCTGCTCCTCTTGGACCTTCCTTTCTTCATTGGCACTAAAACATCTTTCTCTCTCTCTTCTTTGCTCTAAAACTTCTGCTGCTCTAATCCTTCATCTCACCTGCAAAATAAACCAAGCCATCAAAAAAAACCCAAAAACCCAACATAATCCAAATTTGGCAAAGAGAAGCATAGAGAAGCACCTATACACAGCAATAGAGTAGACTAAAATAGCAACCAGAAATATGTCTTAAGCTTTACTCCTATCCTAGTGTTTGCATTAAAGTTTCCCACATTAAAACATGCACAAAAATGTCTCCTTTCTAATGTGGCTCTCTGAATTGACCTGTAATAGCTTATAGCTTTGTTTAAATGTGATTTAAATGCTATACTGTGGGTTTCTTAGCATGGGTATTTTCAGTGCTAAAACCTATATTACATGTCAGAGTTAGATTAGTGCCGAAAAACCTACACTAAACCCAGAGTAAAAAACTATGGTAGGCTTAGTATGGCTTAATACATCAGTATTACTTCATTTGCATAAGATATTTTTCTAATATCTAGATTATGAGTCACTTCTGTAATTATCTTTCTTTTTAAAGGTTTTCTTAGGCCCTGTACTTTAGATGGTTCGTGCCTCTGTTTTGGTTGCATTGTCCCTAACAATGTTCTCTGGGCTATGCATGTCATTCTTGGTGCCACTTTCCCCCTCTCTTGGTGTCTTGGCATGCTCGTCCCTCTGCTGATGATATCTGTTTTCATGTTTTATTATGGATAAAACATTCCAATTTTAGAGCCCTAAATTAGATGCCTAGCTTCCCCCATTTATTTTAATGAAAAATGAATGACCAAACGATATAATACATTTTGTTTTTGTTATTAAATATGGAGAATTTTTCAAAAAGAAGAAACATACATCAGCCAGCAACATCTTTGGATCTTGCAATTAACAGTATAAAAGAAAGCTACCCAAAACCCCCCAAAATCCTACCCATCCCCTCAACCCGTCCCAAAGCTCATAGATAGCAAACATACTAAAGCAATTATTTCCCACAATAATAAAAGAAGGCATTAAAGTCCATAGTCAAATATCAACTGTTACAGATCAATGTTTGTAAGGTTGGGTAAAAAAAAAAAAATCAAGTCAAAAAAAGTCAAAGGAAAACAATGGCTAAAACAATCAATCAATGTAAGGGTCAGAGAAATACAGAACATTCTTTCAGGATAAAGAATCCAGAAAGGGCCCCCATAGCGCTTTAAAGGGTGCAATACGATTATTCCGTACTGCTGTTAAAGAAGCCAATCAGCAAAGGGTATGCAAATGGTCAAGGACCTGTGGAAACGAGGAGAGCCCTCCTGCCTCCAACCAAGGGCAACTATACAGCGAGCTGCAATGAAAACCTGCAAGCAAAAGCGTTGCTGATGTTTATTCACCTCTGGGACAGGTGAATGTAATAAAGTATTCTCTGCCCTTGGAGTAGTTGAAACTTTTAGTAAATTTGATAACCAGACAGTAACCTTTTCCCAAAAAGGATGATCTTGTCACATTGCTGCCAGATGTGGAAATAGGAGCCCCACTGAATTACATTTCTGGATATTTTTATTTATTTATTTATTTTAAGTTTTTTATATACCAACATTCAAGACGGTGGTCCCATCATGCTGGTTCACAAGAAACAAGGGTGAAACTTTACCATTTAACAAAAGTGCAGAAAAGCAGTTACATATAACAAGGAAAACATAACTTGGAATGAGAAGGGAAATGAAGATTAGATAGTAAAATATATGTATAAATAACATTGTGAGAGGTGGCTATTAACGCTAATACTAGCGGAGCTTGTTGCATGAAGGGGGATTAGATGGGGTTGGAGTTAGGAAAGGCCTGCGTGAACAGCCACGTTTTGAGTCTTATCTTGAATGTTGAGATGTTGGGTTCCATTCTAAGATCCGGGGGAATGGAGTTCCATAATGTTGGACCGGCTGTGGAGAATGCCCGATCTCTAAGCGTGATGTGTCTGGTAGTCTTGGCTGGAGGTACTTGAAGTGATCCTTTGTAAGCATCTCTTGTCGGTCTTGTGGAATGGTGTAATCGGAGGGGAATATGGAGATCGATTGGGGCTAATTGATGGATGTTTTTGAAAATGGTGAGAATGGCCTTGTAGATTATTCTGAAGTGGATGGGCAGCCAATGGAGGTCCATCAAGATAGGTGTTATGTTCTCTTCTCCTGGTGTTGGTGAGTATACGGGCAGAGGCATTTTGTACCATTTGTAATGGTTTGGTGTGTGATGAAGGGAGACCAAGCATGATGGTGTTGCAATAGTCCAGCTTTGCGAAAATGATTGATTGTAGGATCGTTCTGAAGTCATGTGTGTGGAAGAGAGGTCGTATTCTTTTCAGCACTTGGAGCTTGTAAAAGCAGTCTCTGGTGGTTTTGTTGATGTTAGCTTTCAGGTTTAGGTGATTGTCAATTTGAACTCCTAGATCTCTCACTTGTGTAGTGCTTGGTACGGTAGGATGAGTGTATGTGATGGAGCTGTTTTCTGGAGTGATGAGTAGAAGTTTCGTTTTTGATGAATTTAGTATCAGGTTGAGACTTGTAAGAAGTTGTTTGATATTTTGGAGGCAGGATTCCCAGTGCAACATTGTTTTTGCGAGCGATTCTTCGATGGGGATCAGGACCTGAATATCGTCAGCGTAGAGAAAATGTTTGATATTGAGGTCAGTGAGAAGTTTACATAAGGGTAACAGATAAATGTTAAACAAGGTAGGAGACAGGGATGAGCCCTGAGGGACTCCTACGGCTGCGGGGTGTAGAGAGGATTCTTTATTATGAATCTTGACCTTATAACCTCTGTTGCTGAGGAAGGTTCTGAACCATGATAGGGCAGTGCCTGAAATACCTATGGCTGATAATTGGTTGATGAGAAGGGAGTGATTGACCGTATCAAATGCAGACGAGAGGTCGAGTAGTATCAGAAGGAAGGCTTGTCCTTTGTCTAAGCCTAGGATGATGTGGTCAGTCATAGAGATGAGGAGGGCTTCCGTGCTTAAGGTTTTACGGAATCCGTATTGTGATGGAAATAGAAGGTTGTTGTCTTCAATGTGGTTTGAGAGTCGTGAGTTTACCAATTTTTCCATTATCTTGGCTATGAATGGGAGGTTAGCTATCGGTCTGAAATTGTTAGGATCGTTTGGGTCGAGATTTGGTTTTTTGAGAAGGGGTTTGAGTGAGGCAAGTTTGAGGTTGTCCGGGTAGAGTCCTTGTGTGAGGGAGCAATTTATGATGTCTGCCAGGGATTTGGAGATAGATTCTGGGATTGCTAGTAGTAGTTTGGTTGGGATGTGATCCGAGGGATGAGAGGATGGTTTCATTTTCCTAAGAATTCCTTGGATCTCAGCGGATGAAGTTGTGTCAAGTTCTTCTAACCGAGTGTAGTTGATTGAGGGTTGAGGAGTAGTTAGTGGAACAGTGGGGTTCGTGGGGAGCTGCGATAGGAGAGTATTGATTTTGTTGTTGAAGAAAAGAGCTAGTTCTTCTGCTTTTGATTGAGCTTGGTCATGTGTAATCTCTGGTTGGTTTACTTGTGTAAGGTTGGCTACATAGCTGAAGAGGGCTTTGGCATCGAAAATAAGGTCGTGTATCTTCGAGGCGTAGTAGTCCCTCTTGGATCTTAGGGTGTTTGATTTGTATTGATGCAGAGATGATTTGTAGATTGAAAGGGTGATGGTTCCTGGGTTTTTGCGCCATTTAGCCTCATTTTGTCTTAGTTGGAGTTTGAGCTTTCTTAATTCTGCTGAGAACCATGGCTGTCTTTTGGAGGAATTCTGGTGTGGTTTTTTTGTAATAAGAGGGCATAGCTTGTTGGCTATAGTTTCGGTGATTGTGTTCCATGATCGAAGTGCTGCGTTCGGATCTGTAAGGTCCAGTTGGTGGAGTAGTGGAGATATGTGATTATTAAGGTCTTCATGGGAACAAGTTTTCCTGTATTTGAAGGAGGGCAAAGGAATGCAAGCCGGGTTGGTATCTTTTATAGAGAATGAAGTAGTTATGAGATAGTGATCTGACCACGGGACCTTTGTGCAATTAGGTGTAGAAACTGGCTTGATTGCCGTGTTAACGAAGATCAGGTCTAACGTGTGGCCGGCTTTGTGGGTAGGTTTATTAACTATTTGAGTGAAGCCTAGCGCTGTGAGAGCAGTGAGGAGAGTTTCACAGTTAGGTGATGGGGTAGGGTTATCAACGTGCATGTTGAAATCCCCTAGAATGATGGCTGGCGAGTCAAAGTTGATGAGGGAAGAGGTTATTTCAACCAGTGGTGAGGCATCTGATTCCAAGAGTCCTGGGGGGGCATATACGAGAAGGATTTGTAGTTTGTCTGAGGTGAAGAAGCCAAATTCAAGTTTTGAGTTGGAATTGGATTGCTGTAGCGAGAATCTGAGGTCCTTTTTAGTTGCTAGAAGAATGCCTCCTCCCTTTTTTTTATGACGAGGTAGCGAGAAGAAGTCGTACGCCTCTGTAGGTAGTTGATTAATTATTGCTGTGTCTGCTGGTTTTAACCATGTTTCCGTAATTGCACATATCTCCGGTTTTACATCGATGAGGTAGTCATTCAATATTACAGACTTTTTCGTAAGGGATTGAGCATTGAAGAGACTTAAAGAGAAAAGGGTGAGGCCTAGAAGTTGTGTGGAAGGAGAGACTAAAATTGAAGAGAGGGATTTGAGGTTGTGTTGTTGGGCATGTCGGACAGAAATTCTTTTAGGTGGAGTATTATGTTGGAGAATTGGAATTGTGAAAAATGGGGCCATTTGTGGGGTCTATGTTGTATGAATGTTTATGGCTTGCTGGAGAGGCTGGATGAATGCTGGACGATTGTTGGTGAGGCTGGGCGATTGCTGGAGAGGCTGGATGATTGCTGGGCGAATGCTGGAGAGGCTGGATGAGTGCTGGACGTTTGCTGGAGAGGCTGGATGATTGCTGGGCGAATGCTGGAGAGGCTGGATGATTGCTGGGCGAATGCTGGAGAGGCTGGTCGCTTGCTGGGCGAATGCTGGAGAGGCTGGATGATTGCTGGGCGAATGCTGGAGAGGCTGTACGCTTGCTGGGCGAATGCTGGAGAGGCTGGATGATTGCTGGGCGAATGCTGGAGAGGCTGGATGAGTGCTGGGCGAATGCTGGAGAGGCTGGACGCTTGCTGGGCGAATGCTGGAGAGGCTGGATGAGTGCTGGGCGAATGCTGGAGAGGCTGGATGAGTGCTGGACGCTTGCTGGAGAGCTTGCTGGAGAGGTGGACTTTTATTCCCTATGGCTGAAACGGTTAAATCTGTGTCTTTGCTGGCTGTTGCATTTGTTGAAGATTTAGGTAGTTCCGCGAGTAAGGCACGGGGCCTCCTCGGGGCTCTACGAAGGGGCGAGACAAAGGGGCAGGCCCCTTTGTCGCGCTCCTTCGGCGCGTGACGCTCGGCGCGCGGCGCCTAGCAGGGTAGGATTTAAATCCCTGCCGGGCTCTCTCTGGTTGGCTGCCTGCTGTTTCAGGGCGGGCCTAGGCGCGTTTTTTATTTCTTTTTGAGTATTTCCTTCGCCGGAAACGGCTTCGGCGATCGCGGCTGGCGTCGGGGTCCCCCGGGTGGGGAGGCCGAACACTGACCTGACCTTCCCCCGGTGGGGCTCCGGCGCCGGTCGCGCAGGTCTTCAGTCGCCGCGTGGAGGAGAGAGAAAAGAGAGAAGGCGCCGAGCAGGGTAGGATTTAAATCCCTGCCGGGCTCTCTCTGGTTGGCTGCCTGCTGTTTCAGGGCGGGCCTAGGCGCGTTTTTTATTTCTTTTTGAGGATTTCCTTCGCCGGAAACGGCTTCGGCGATCGCGGCTGGCGTCGGGGTCCCCCGGGTGGGGAGGCCGAACACTGACCTGACCTTCCCCCGGTGGGGCTCCGGCGCCGGTCGCGCAGGTCTTCAGTCGCCGCGTGGAGGAGAGTGAAAAGAGAGAAGGCGCCGAGCAGGGTAGGATTTAAATCCCTGCCGGGCTCTCTCTGGTTGGCTGCCTGCTGTTTCAGGGCGGGCCTAGGCGCGTTTTTTATTTCTTTTTGAGGATTTCCTTTGCCGGAAACGGCTTCGGCGATCGCGGCTGGCGTCGGGGTCCCCCGGGTGGGGAGGCCGAACACTGACCTGACCTTCCCCCGGTGGGGCTCCGGCGCCGGTCGCGCAGGTCTTCAGTCGCCGCGTGGAGGAGAGAGAAAAGATATACATAGGATATACCCTATGTAACGTAACTGGGGTAATATGCCACCGATACAGAAGTTTGAAACAGTTCTCCTGCAAATGAGCAGAGAGAGAACATTTGCTAGCAATGAAGTATACAAAATCCCATTCATCATTACTAAGAGGTATCTTAAAATCCATGTCCAATTTCCTGGTGTGTGTAAAAATTAACCATTACTGGTCCATGAAGTAGCAAGTATGTTTTAGACACCTGGCCATGAATAGCATCTGCCTGTGCACAGAAATTTTCAAACATAGTTCTATTTCCTCGCAGCACATTAAGCCTCTCCTGGTAGACTAAAAAATGTTTAGCCTGAGCATAGGCTAGAAACTTTGCAGAGTTCAGTTGATACATTTGCCTAAGTGCTTCTAATGTTAACAAACTGCTGGGGCCCAAATAAATGGCCAACAGTGGTAATTCCTGCCACCTTCCAGGGAGCAAAAAGAGGCGACTGAAAACCAGCTGAGAAATGTATATTATGAAAAAATAAGGTTTGAAAAAAATAAGAATAGTTGCCCACCAACTTTACCTTCCAATGTGTCCAGACCCTCAAAGTGGTACATAGAGTCAAAGGTAAACGCTGCAGAGGTCGCCAAGAAGTGTGCAATTGCCATGGTAAATCTGCTCTGGGCATCACTCCCAGTATCGCCTGCTCAGTGACCACCCACTGTTTTACATATTTAATTCTGTACAGGTCTATGAGTGCTCTAATCTGAGAGGCATCAAAGTTCCAGAATAAGTTAAGGACACTGAGACCCCCTCTCAATTTAGGCTGAAAAAGAACTAGGTGGGATACTCTCAGAGGATGACGCCTCCAGATAAAATCAAAGATTTTCTTCTGCCGAGAAGGGCAGCGGAGATAAAAATGGGAAGAGAAATAAACAAGTATAACAATCATGGTAAAACATTCATTTTGACTACAGCAATATGACAAAGCCAAGAGAAACTACCCCTCCCCCAGGTCTCCAAATCTCTATCTATGGCTGTCAGCAATGGGATAGTTTTAAGATTAAATAACTCTGAGGTCCGAGCACCAAGAACCACCCCCAAATACTTAAGCGAGGTTTTTGCCCATTGAAACGGAAATTGCTGTTTTAAAATAGTTACATCAGAATCTGCCAAATTAATATTCAAAAGTTCAGACATTCAAATTTACTTTAAAGCCTGAAACCTTGCTAAACAAGACCAATTCACTCTCTACACCCCTCAAAGAGGAGCAGGGGTCAGTCAAAGAGAATAAGACATCATCAGCAGATAAGGATAACTTGACTTGAGAGAGGCCCAAACTATTCCTTTTGATGACCATAGATGCTTGGACTCTGGAAGCGAAGGGTTCCAGAAACAGTGCAAATAATAGTGAAGAGAGCGGGCAGCCCTGTCTGGTGCTTGGGCCAATATGAAAGCTACTCCCCTATCCTTCATTTACCTTCACCCTAGTCTCAGGTGCTTCATACAATTACATTATCCATTGAAGGGAAAAAAGGATCAAAATTCATGTGCTGCAAAGTTTTAAATATAAATAACCAATGAACAAGGTTGAAAGCCTTTTCAGCATCAATGGACAATAACATGGATGGAATATGTGCCTGATCCACTTACCACATTAAATCTATAATCTTACGTATATTATCTGCAGTCATTCGCTGTGGAATGAAGCCCACTGAGCCAGAGTGAACAAGTTCATGCAAAAAGGTATCCAGCCAAAGGGCTAGTATTCTTGCCAAAATGTTTAAATCTAGGTTGATTAAAGATAAAGGCCTATAAGACCTCAGATGGTGGGGTTCCTCCTCGGTTTGGTTATTATTGTTATCCCTGCTACGTTGGAATGTGATGGTAATGATCCCACATCCCATAAAAAATTGAACATGTCTGTTAAGGGGGCTACTAATATGTGAGATAACCGATAACAATACCCACTATTGAAGCCATCTAACCCGGGGGATTTACCAATTTTTAGCTGTTTTATAACCTGATGGACTTCTGCTGTGATAATACGTCTATCTAAATATTGCTGCTGCTCTGGAGAAAGAGACAGTATAAAGATGGATTGAAAATAAAAATCAATATCTGCATCTCTGATGGTTGTATTCTCGCTGAAGAGGGAGGAATAAAATTATGTAAAGCAATCCCGGATCTCAGCCTTAGCGGTACAAATGTTTCCTGTCCATCTTTGATTTTAGTAATGGATCTCTGAGCTATTTGTGCTTTTTAACTGATGAGCTATCAGTCTACCAGCTTTATTGCCTCCTTCATAGTAAGACTGTTTAGCCATATCCAAGCAGTATGTTAGCTGCGCATCATGCAACCACTGTAACACAGTAGAGGTGTGCATCCGTTTTCCACGTATTTGTAATCCGCAACTTATTTTTTGCTATCTGTTAAATACGTGGGGAGGTGAAACGCATCGCGACTCCCCACGTATTAAACAGATTTCTGATTAATTCGGCCTAAATAAAAATTTAACCCCCCCCCACCCTCCTGACCCCCCCAAGACTCACCAAAACTCCCTGGTGGTCCAGCAGTGGGGTCCAGGAACTCACTCACACCCTCTGTGCTAGTTTCATCACAGCGCCGATACCCTTTGTCACAGGGGCTACCGGTGCCATTGGTCAGCCCCTGTCACATGGCCATCGGCGCCATCTTGTGCTCCTACCATGTGACAGGGGCTGACCAATGGCACCGGTAGCCCCTGTGACATAGTATGGGCAAAGGCTATCAGCGCCATTTTGAGTCCTGGCGTCGGACGGCTGGTCGCTCCGGGACCCCCGTTGGACCCACAGGGACTTTTGGCCAGCTTGGGGGGGCCTCCTGACCCCCACAAGACTTGCCAAAAGTCCAGCGGGGGTCCAGGAGCGACCTTCTTTCATGCCGGCCGCCGATCCCAATACTCAAAATGGCGCCGATCGCCGTCTTAGTGAGGGCAAAGGCGATCGGCGCCATTTTGAGTATTGGCGGAACGGCGATTTTGAGTCTCTAAACTCTGCTGCTGATACTTGTTTGCAAGTTTCATTAAACCTGGATTGAAAATCACTGTTAGAATCCAAAATAGGATGGACTGTTCCCCATTGACTTTAAACGGAAGACAAATTAAACATCAAGGTGAATGAACCAAATTTAAAATTATTTCCATGTGCCCCTCACACAACACCCTTGCAATGTGTCTTTCTCCTTAGCTACTAGTTAATTTCTCTTCTTCTTGCTCCTCCTCTCTCTCTAGAATTCTCTAGGACGTATCTGTGTTAAACATTGGGCTAAACCACTGGGGCAATTTCACTAGGGGGAATGCTTATTAGATGGTCCATTCCATTACCTAGACTCAACGACCACAAGATATTTTCTCTCTGAAAATATATTGAACTGGTATGGATCCATTGGGTCCTCACATGCAATAAATTAATTAATTTATAGATGAGAAACACCCCTCTGTTGTTATTATTAATATTGATATAAAAGGTGTCAAATTCTGTCCCCCTGTATGTAGTTTGCCTTTCATTTGCATGGCATCTATGGATTTAGCTGGTCTGAGTTCCCTCAGTGTGACAGTGGTCTCACTAGACCTTGCCTCCAAAGTGATAGCAGTGTAGTATCAGTATATTGAGGAAAAGTGCCACTCCCCATGGGAAAGGTATATTGTGTATAAAATTCCTGCACTCATGTGATGCTGGGACAGATGTGGAAAAAGAATTCCAAGAATAGGAGGTCCAGTGAATTCAGGTACTATCTCTTCACAAAGAGGTGCCAGTGGGCCTATCCTTCGACAGTGAAAGTTCAGGAGAGGAGAAGAGATTCTCTTTATTGAAGGTGGCTGGGACCTAATGGAGAGGTTGTCCAGCCTCACTGAGAGGAAGAAGTCCCAGGGTATAAGAAGATCCTGGGAGTCCAGAGTTTGAAAGAAAGAAGGGTTTCTGATCAAACTCAGAATCTGAGGAGACTCAAGGGAGGAAGAGAAGCCACCAGAAGTGTGGATGAGTGTACCAGAAAGGAGTCAGAGCCAAGGCATCCTAACTGGGAAAATTCAGAGTCAAAGAATGAGCCAATAAAAATCAGCCAGAGATTCCAGAGAGAGAGAGAGAGACAGAGACAGAGAAAGAGGAACCTTTGAGAAGATTCCCATGTCCCATGACCCAAAGGGTACTGGGAGGGTTCAGGGTGGAAGGCTACCTTCCCTAAGAGTTTAACTTTGTGGGGAGGAATGTGGGCTTGTGTTACACGTTTTCTGCATTGTCCTTTGGTTTGCCAGAATTTATTTGGACTGTTTCCCTTGCTATCAGTTATAGTATTAGAACTTTATTTTTGAACAAGGGCCTGCGACTGCAGAGTGTTCTTTGAGTGACTGAACTAGTGAAAAGGAAGAGCCCCTGTCTGAACTGAACCCAATCGGGGACTTGAAAAAAACCCAAAAACGGTCTCCTTACACCCCCCACCCCCACCCATGTGTGAATCTCAGGGAATCATGGGGGCCTTGCATGGTCTGTGGCACTCCCCGGGTTCACCCATGCTCAAAAGCTGTTCAGGATATAAAGCAAGTATCTAATTAATTTATGCAAAAAACAAAAAGAAAGAGAACAATAATCCCAGTGGTTTTCCTTAATGTGTTTTTGCAGTTTTATTTAAACTACAAACAGGATACAGGAAACAGGATACTGAACTTGATGGACCCTTGGTCTGACCCAGTATGGCATATCTTAAGTTAACATAGTATTTGAAGGCAGAAACAGACCCAACAGTCCATCCAATCAGCCCAGAAAGCTTTTTTTTTTTTTTTTTTTAAATAGTAACTGCCATTCTGTGCAGATTGCCCCTCCTCCTTCTTTTTGTCAAAGCTAGTAGCTGCCACTCCCTGCAGTAATGATTTAATTGATCCCGACAATGAATCATTGGCAGACAAAAAGAAAATGGTTACAAGCAATAAAGATAATTAACTGACCAGCTGGTTGGCAATGAGCTTCTCATTGGTTGTGCGCTTGAAAAATAGATAAACATGCTTTGCTAAAAATTGATCTCAAATTATAGTGAAGAATTGTTTTAAATACTGCAAACCCCCCTATCATTGTTTATAAACTAGTCCTTTATAGCTGTGAAATTATAGCTTTACTCAAAAGAATGTCACTTACAAAGCATCTATAATTACACTATGATACATTGCATACATTACCTACTGATTTGACAACTCCCTGACTTCTGCTGCTGGCAGTGTATTTTCCACACATTGACTGTAAAGTTCAATGTACAGGTTGCATATTTTACAAGCATGTCCACAAGAAATATAATTATTGCAGTGGGTCAATTTCCTTTACATCTTGAAGGTAAGTGCATTGAAACGTGTTTGGTTTTTAAAGCTGCATTTCTTAACAATTATTTACATTAACTCTATATGATAAAATGCAAATGTTCCCTGTGATAACAACAATAAGACACTCCAGGCAATGTTTTCTACTCTCTTTTGTTGGCTTGCACTATTTAGTTCGTGATAATATAACTGCTATTGCAAAATACACCACTCCCCGCTGTGTCGTAATGTTTAATTACTGAATTGACGCATACCCTCTCAGTACAGCTATAAAATCAGTTTGCAAAACTCACAGTAATTTCAGACATTTGTGTGCTATGGAAAAGAAAATTATACTTGGATGAGAAAAACTGGGAATAGCAAGATAGTATATATATATATTTTTTTTTTTTGTAACAACAAAACTAAATACAAACCCCCACCACCTATGGGAAAAAGCCACATAAATAACTCCCTAAGCTATGTGATTTAGAATGGGCATGTATGTAACATGCTCATAGAACGAAAGTTTCTCTCAGGGGTGGGGAGCAGGGGATGGATCAGATCATAAAAACATATATAACATAATTGTAAGATTCGTGGACCATTGTGTTGTGGTGAGATTGATTCAACCTACAGGGAAGGTCCGGTAGGTCTTCACTGATAGCTGGTGGATCTACGTGAGGAAGAGATGGATCAGGAGCTTCCCTTATACCAATCCCTTTCCCCCTCAGGTTGAGCCCTTGGGTGCCATGAGCTGGCAGATCTTAGGCGAGAGTCTCTATGGTGGAGGTGTAAGCATAGGTCCAGTCTCAGGCTAGGGTCAGAGGCAAGCAGCAAACTAGGAGAGTCAGTGTCTGGGCAAGGGTCAGAGGTGGGCAGTAGGCAAGAATGATCAATATCTGGGCAAGAGTCACAGGCAGGCTGAAGGCAAGAATGGTCAATTCCAGGCTAAGTTCAGATCCAGAAGCCGTCTAAGAGCAAGCAGAAGAGACAAGGAGAAGGACTGAAATGGAAGGGCAGGAAGGAGGCAAGGCTGGATAAAAACAAGACAGGCTGGGCAAGGGAGACGAGGCAAGCTGTGCTGGAGAGACAAGGTAGGCTCAGGATTAGGAAAATGCTGCTAATCACACTACATTCAAATGTAGCTGAATCTTTGCTGATGCATCTGTTCATTGCATGGCTGGGGTTTAAATACCCTGCTGTGTGATGTCATCCCTAAGCACTGGCAGCAGCAATCCCACTGCGGGGCCTTTAAGAGTGGAGGCCTCAGTTTTAGCAGCAGATAAAGGATAGACCCTCCCTCGCGGAGGCATCTTTTCAGGGAAGAGATCTATGCCACAATCATAGGACTGATAGGGGGGCAGGGTCTTGGCCCATTGCTTCAAGAATACATTGGCATAGGCAGCATATTGGGGCAGCATCAGCAGAGACTGAACAGTAGGCAGACAGGTGGTAGCATGGGAGGGAGCCCAACGTTCCAACTCCAAGGAGTTCCAATCAATTACAGGTTGGTGTTGATGGAGCCAGAGCAACCCAAGATAATGGGATTCACAGCTCAAGGAATCACATGAAAGGAAATGATCTCTGAGAGAAGAGGGCCAGTGCGAAGAGACGAAGGCGGTGTTATCGCCATGAGTTGGCAGGAGAGAGGGTTTCCAAAGATGAAGAAAATGGTTACAGATTGTTTCAAGGCAATAGTCAATATCCAGTGCCTGCAAACCAAGGTCCGGTCAATAAAGTTCCATCCTGCTCCAAAATCTAGGAACTCCTCAATGTGAAACTGATCATGCTCAGTGGAATTAGAGATCAGAACCAGTAGGTTTTGTTTTGGTTTTTTTTTGGGGGGGGGGGAGGAGGAAGATGTCTGACCTAAGATTGCCTCCCCTGTCAGCCCTAGGCTTGTGAGTTTCCCTGCTTCTCTGAGCAGTGAGAAGCCAAGTTCCCATGACCTGCACAATATAAGCAGAGGCTCAACTGCTTCAGTGAAGCTTTTCCTCCAGGGAGAATTTGATTTTGCCCAGTTTTATTGGTTCTTCTGTGGACCTGGGTTCTAGGAATAGAGCCGGAGTCAGAGGGTGTTGGAACCACAAGGCCGGGGTAATGGTCCCCAGGAAACTTTATTTTCTCGTGTCCTTTCCTGAAAATAATCAAGGTATCCAATGATGTTGGAATATCTCAGCCAGCCAATTCACCCTTAATTCTGCCTGAAAGTCCTTGCCAAAATATGACTGTAAGACTGTCCTCTGCCCAATTCAACTCAGAGGTTAGAGTGTGAGTGTAGCTTGGGATTTGGAGGGGGCCTTGTCACTGGGTGGACGCTTCCACTCAAAATGGTGGAAGTGGCATGTGTTCATCTCCAACGGTTTTTGGGTGGGTGGTGTGGCCCTAGATGGCTTGGGTGTATGCTGGTGGGCTGCACTGTTTCAGGCCAGCCCCTCATGTGTGCCCAACAGTGGTTGGTGGGAGCCTGGTTCTCTGTTGTGTGTTCATGGACTGAGCAGTTCCAATCGGGTGGCCATGTGGATAGAAAGAGAGGCTGCTACTCAGCTGGTGGCATGTGGGGAACCCTATCTTCAGCTCAGGCATGGTCTCTACATAGCAGCTCAAGATGGAGGGGGATAGTATGGAACATCTGTGGTCCTCTGGGTTGAGTGGCTCATGTATGGAAACATCTCTCTGGGACAAAGTCAGGATGCCTTCAGCCTGCTCTGATGCCTGTGAGGTAATGATTATGAAAAAAAAAGCAAGGGATCTTTTCTGGTTATTGCAGAAGTTAAGGATAGGGTGCACAAGAGTCCATGTTTTTTTGACATGCTGGCAGTAAATGTCAGATGGTGTATGGGCTTGAAATCTCACCTGCCCTTCCTCCACAGAGTTGCACCTGCAGCGTGGGATGAGACGTGGCCCCCAGGGGGTGAACTGCTCATGTGGCTGCAAGATAGGGGGTTATTTGCTTAGCCAGTGGCCCTCCTTCAAGACTATGCAGCCCTCTGGCCTAGCAGGACCTGAGACAGCGCAGGTATAGGCCTGTGACATATGGGTGTTCAAAAGGGCGCACTTTGCTAGGGAGATAGTGCTTCAGTGGTTAGCACTGGTGAACCTCTGCACCATTTAAAAAAATAAATAAATAAAGAGCAGTGGTGAGGTACGGCAGGGATGACCTTCTCCCATGTCTGCCTTGCTGACTTATTGGCGACCATCTTTGTTCAGCCCATACCTCCCCCAGGGGAAGCATCATCGGTGTCAGCCTGGCAGCATGCATGGGGTGGCTCTCTAGGGGTCCTGGGACCTTTGGGCTATGGTGTACGAGGGTCCTGGACAGGTTTCTCAGCAATCTGCGTGCACCGAGGTGTGAATGGGCTTACTGCCCTTGCCCCCCCCCCCCCCCCTTCTTGCAATTGAGAAAGACAACAGACAGTGGTGGCTTTTTTTTTTTTATATAGACCTTGGCTCATTGTGCATCCAGAAATCTTTGGCATGGAATCTTTCCTCTCCGGGCAGGTGTCCTTACAGGTGCCTTATAAATAATTTAAAAAACAGGTGTCCACAGGCAGTGATCTTAGCAATGTGATATCTTTGTATTTCCACCATTTAAATTCTGTTTTTCATGACCACACTGTGCATATCTTCCCAGATCTGATTAGGATTACTCAGGAGCAGAGAAGAGGTTTTCTTATTCTTGGACAGGAGGTGTTAGCATTAGAAGCTGTCATTATGTTATGCCATCCCTGTAAATGCTGTATTAAATATCATTCTGATAGTTATATTATTTTTTTCTTCTGAGAAACTTAAGGCTTTTATTGATGCTAGGAAGGTACCAGCTCCCACTGCAGACCAGTTCAGGTGTTATATATCACTGCTATAGCCCTTTCTTTGTTTTATTCTCTTAGATTCTCCTCTTTATTTCTTTGCTTCCCTTCTTATTTCTGTTGTTGAAGAAATGGTTAAATATCATTCTGGGTGATTGCATATTTAATTTCTTTGTATTTTTTTCATTGTTTTTCCATTTATATTGCCATGCAAGGTAATGGTTTGTTTTCTATAGATGCTTACAAATAAAAAGTTAAAAAAAACCAAAAAGCAGGTATCCAACTGTGAATTGGAATCAATGTGTGCCCCGCTCTGCATTTCGAATTCCAGTCTCAGACTGAATAGGCTGCCTTTTTGGGCCCACTGGACCACACTTGCACTTCAAGGGAAAGTATTAATGAGCACAAGGAGCTGGGTCAATGCGAGCCGCCAGTTGGCATGCAGCTCTGAGGCTGGATTGTGCAGCCCGTCTCTGTGTTTGGCATAGAGGGCCTTCTGCATGCCGGTGGAGGACAAATATGGGGGCAAAGCTGCTGTCTCACAGTGCTATAAACCAGTGGTCCCCAACCCTGTCCTGGGGGCCCACCAGCCAGTCGGGTTTGCAGGATATTCCCAATGAATATGCATGAGAGAAAATTTTCGTGCACTGCCTCCATAACATGCTAATCTTCTCTCATGCATATTCATTGTGGGTATCCTGAAAACCCGACTGGCTGGTGGGCCCCCAGGACAGGGTTGGGGACCACTGCTATAAACAAAATATAAAATGCCAATTGCTGCCGTCACAAGCCACAGTGTTTTGGAGCAGCCACGTGGGGGCCCTTGGATGTTTCTTCGCTGCAGCAGCCCTCCATGACGTGGCCTTGGTTTTTGGCGTGGAGACACCTCAGTGACTCAGGTGTGGTGGCCTTGGGTCTTCTCAGTTCCGTTTCTATGTTAGAGCCATCATTACAATGGCAGGTGCATACGGTTTGCCAGTGGCCAATATTGAAAAGGAGCTTGTGTGCCTGAGTGACAGTTTTTTTTTATTTTACTAGATTAGAAATTGATATCACAGTCCTGACAAGGTCAGCCATAGTCACCTGAGCATTTACTAGGCCATCTCGGGTGACCATTTTAATTGAAGGAGGCCTACACTAATCCTGACTACTTGTAGCTATTTTTTCAACACACATTGTTGCTGCTATCCTCAATAAGGGGGTATTTGCCTACCCCCACCTGGGAACATCATGTCTTCAGAGCTCCTTAAAGTTGTTTGAGGTTGTGCATTTCCTAGGCAGAGCACACCTGCATGTAGCCTAGTAACGATCATATTTACTTCTGGCAACTGTAGCTTTATGGCAAAAAAGAAGGTCATAGAAAAGAAAAAGAGAGATAGAGAGCAAATGAGATACCCTGCTCTGGCATACTGAACAATTCCTCAAAAGTTTCTATTCCATCTGCCTTATCTACCTGTCAATAATAATTGCTTAAGTCATCCTTGTTAAAAATGGGAGCATAGGGCAAATTGAGGACCCAGCTGCTTTACTGATAAAAGGGTGCGGCTGCAGGCCCAGTGCTGCTGTTAATATGAGTATTGCCTTTAAACGTTGTGTGTACACAGGGTTTCAATGTGGCCTCAAGGGTTCATTTAGCATCGGGCATCAATTACCTACTGGGATGTGTCTCTTTGGCAGAAGGGCATGTGCTACATGGCTTCAATAGTATGCACACATTAATGTCCCTATGAACAGAGAAGTAGGACATTCATGGTCTTTCTGTGGGCAGTGTGTTACTTTGGCAGGGACATCTGCAGTTCAGTTGCCTGTCCTATTTGAGTTTGCAGCATCAGTTGAGTTGGGCTACTTTACCTCTCTTGTTTTGGGTAGAGAATGCAGCACCCTTCTGTGCCTCCAACTTTGGCTTCTAAGGTGTCTGGCCCTCTGTGAAGAACTCTTACAAATATCATATCTTTTCAAGTATTCTGTGATGTTCTCCAGACGTTAGCTATTGCGAGCTATCCTTAAATTTCACTGAATATATATAGAATTGCCAGGTTTGCTTTAAACAGAGTAGGGACCATAGTCAGTCATGTGAATGGTGCTGCTCTTGGCAGGCCTTGTATCTCAGTAGTCTGCCTCCCCTCCTTTTTGAGCAGCTCCTTGCCTGTCATAGACAGCGTTCTTAGAGGGGGCCATAGCCTGTACATGAACAGAGGTGGAGCTTCATGGTATGCTAAGGTCCATGGGCCAGTTATCTTGCTTGCAGCTGTGCATATGTACCTGATAGTGGACTTTGCATTTGGAGGGCAGTGTTTTAGAAAAAAGGACTTAGTTTCTGCATATTTGACAAGGACATGTTTTACTCATCACCTGAGGTCCTTAGGAATGACCTCTCCCTTTGAATTTATTGCTGTTCCATCACCTCCAGCATGCTTATGTTGACCTTTTATTACTTTCTTTCTTCAGCAGGTCACCGATGGTATACAGGTCCGGCTGCCACTTGCATTATGGTAGATGAGTGGGTCACCAGGCCTTCAGACAGAACTCAGTATCATGGGGCTATTATGAAATCCACAGTCAGATGGTAATCAGTAAGTTTATTAATGCATTTGGGCTTCAGGCCTGCAGACACCCTTTCTATGTTGGTCCATGGTACAGGAGTGTGTTGTTCAGCATCCACTGGTTTTCTTTTTGGAGGAAATTCCTTCAAATCTTTCTGCTACCAATCAGGCCCATTCTGAGTCAAGCTAATATTCTGGTGGATGAGGACCCCAAACATGTGGCATTTTTGGCAGTCTGCTGTCAGCTTGCTATCTTGTCCAGAACTGGTGAGATAAGAGATTTGGTTAGGGATGTGAATCGTGTCCTCGATCGTCTTAACGATCGATTTCGGCTGGGAGGGGGAGGGAATCGTATTGTTGCCGTTTGGGGGGGTAAAATATTGTGAAAAATCGTTAAAAATCGTTAAAAATCGAAAAATCGAAAAACCGGCACACTAAAACCCCCTAAAACCCACCCCCGACACTTTAAATTAAATCCCCCACCCTCCCGAACCCCATCCCTCGCCGGAACATCGTTAAAAATCGAAAAATCGAAAAACCGGCACACTAAAACCCCCTAAAACCCACCCCCGACCCTTTAAATTAAATCCCCCACCCTCCCGACCCCCCCCCAAATAACTTAAATAACCTGCGGGTCCAGCGGCGGTCCGGAACGGGCTCCTGCTCCTGAATCTTGTCATCTTCAGCCGGCGCCATTTTCCAAAATGGCGCCGAAAAATGGCGGCGGCCATAGACGAAAAAGATTGGACGGCAGGAGGTCCTTCCGGACCCCCGCTGGACTTTTGGCAAGTCTCGTGGGGGTCAGGATGCCCCCCACAAGCTGGCCAAAAGTTCCTGGAGGTCCAGCGGGGGTCAGGGAGCGATTTCCCGGCAGGAGATCGACTGCAGGAGGTCGTTCAGCGAGGCGCCGGAACCCTCGCTGAACGACCTCCTGCAGTCGATCTCCTGCCGGCGCCATTTTCCGTACGAAAACGATTCACGGCGGGAAATCGCTCCCTGACCCCCGCTGGACCTCCAGGAACTTTTGGCCAGCTTGTGGGGGGCCTCCTGACCCCCACGAGACTTGCCAAAAGTCCAGCGGGGGTCCGGAAGGACCTCCTGCCGTCCAATCTTTTTCGTCTATGGCCGCCGCCATTTTTCGGCGCCATTTTGGAAAATGGCGCCGGCTGAAGACGACAAGATTCAGGAGCAGGAGCCCGTTCCGGACCGCTGCCGTTCCGGACCGCCGCTGGACCCGCAGGTTATTTAAGTTATTTGGGGGGGGGGTTCGGGAGGGTGGGGGATTTAATTTAAAGGGTCGGGGGTGGGTTTTAGGGGGTTTTAGTGTGCCGGCTCATGATTCTAACGATTTATAACGATAAATCGTTAGAATCTGTATTGTATTGTGTTCCATAACGGTTTAAGACGATATTAAAATTATCGGACGATAATTTTAATCGTCCTAAAACGATTCACATCCCTAGATTTGGTTACAGCCCATGGTGATAGTTGCTCCCAAAGGCCATTCATTGCATGTCACATAACACATTTTCATTTGCTTGCTTTACTTTATCTTCTTCTAACACCTGCCTTAGCATATGACCGGCTGCTTTTTGGAGCAGCAGTTCTTTTCAAGTAACCAATCTCACCACATTGTCATTATGACTAGATGGCAGCAGTGCTACAGCATGGTTGACTACCACATTCGGGGCTTTTTTCTAATTCCTTCAGTATATATCCCTGCAGCTGACTAAGATTTGGTTTGTTTTCACTCTCAGTTTTAATAGCTAAGGTAGAGCAAAGATTAGAGGATTCCAGTAAAGCAACACAATAACATTCAGATGCACCACAATAGCGCAGGTCTTCCACCATTTCATTCCAATCCATCTGCATGAGCCATACTGTCTTGATATCTTTTTGCAGTCTTCTGCAACTCACAAAATCTTGCACTAGAGTATATTGGTTACCGCAGAGCCCTCAGACTCATCTCTCTGCTTTGGGGAATTTATTCTTGGGCATCACATAATTATGTATGACCATCCATGGCATGCATAATTATGGTACAACTGATAGGGATCTGCCTTAGGACTGGGGCATATGGCTGCAAATATGGCAGACCACACATCTGGCTGTCTGATCCTGTCTGTGCTTTCCCCCTGATGCATTAGCATTTTGATAAACAGTATGTTTGATACCTTATAGAACTGTTTCTACTCTTCTGTCCATTAATTAATGAAGAAAATACTGATTGGTTAAACACTTCATTAAGACTACATGTTCCTCAAAGAAATCTCAGATCAGCAAATAAAGCCTTACTAACCATACCCTCTGTAAAGACAGCTAAACTGACACAAGTAAGGGAGAGAGCACCGTCATTAGTCGGCCCTATATTATGGAACTCAATGTCACCCAAAATAAGACTAATGAGGGATCTAAAACTTTTCAAAAAAAGCTTAAAAACATGGCTTTTCAAAAAGGCTTTTCAAAGTGAGAATGGGAAATAGGTAGTACTAAGAAACAAAAAAAGGACTTATACACACAAGCAAAAGTCACCTGAGAACATATGTGTGTTTTTATTTTTTATTTTATTTTTCACACTTAAGTATTAAGTTAAAGAATTACAGTATACAGCATCTATGGTTAACCCATAAAGGGAATTTTAATACACTTTACATATAGCTTATAATATTGAATCATGTATCTGAACAACCGCGGCACCCTCTGGTTAAAGTACAATCCATTTCGAATTTATTTATGTGCCTATTTGTAAACCGTTGTGATGGTATATCACTAAACGACAGCATAGAAAAGTTTTTAAATAAATAAAAATAAATAAATAAATTCCCATATTGCTCATCCTCTCTGCTTTGATGACTAGGTATCTTGGGACGCCGGTCTTGGGAATGATGTTTGCCCATACCATTCCTAAGGGTGATTTCAGGTATGGTTAATCTATTATCTTGGTCTGGTATCTGGGGTGGATGAGAAAGCCAGGAGATCCTGGAAGACAATGCAGAAACATGGCAGATGCATCATGGCTTTCCATGATGCATAAGGAATGGGTGATGCAGAGCTTTCCATTACAAGCCAAGAAAGAACATATAATCACTGCCATACATCTCAGGCCCAGGATATTATACATCTTGTATTACTGTTACTGAATGCGGGCAAGCATGTATGTGGGAGCCAAGTGGCACTATGCTTATTCATTTGTGGATGGGGCTTGGATACCCCTGCAGCAATATGCAATATGGTTAAAGCAATATTTTGGCCCTTCCAAGTTTGAATGTGAAGGTCATTACTGTTATTGGCAGTATTGATGCTTTTGGGATATGGCCAAAGTTAGGTGATGGAGAGCCCATGGCAAGGGAGGTGTTGCTATAATGGGCTACTGATGGGGGTTGACCAAACCCTAGGGGCACATGGCAAGAGCTATGCTGAAAAGCTGATCAGGCAGAGAATACCAGTTTGTATTCCTGCTGCTATGTTTCATGGGTTGCTCAGAGTGGAAATAAGTTGTCTGTTAGAGTCTTTGACTTTGACGGCCAGGATTGGCCTGCTCACCACCCCAAAATTGTGCTACATGCTTACTACATGAGTCCTTTTATTGCTCAGGACATTATCGCACTGCAGAGATCTTTGACCCAGTAAACAAGAATCAAATTGCAGGATCATCAGAAGTGCAAAGCTTCAATAGCCATGCATCCCCAACAGCGGAATGTTGCAATAGCATGATATTTATTGAGACTTCATGAATTGTAGACCAGCAGGTGATTATATAGAGATTTAAGAATATATTTTAATGGTTGAATTGTTTATTGTATTTGACCTATGCTGTGGCCAGATCTTCATTTTTAATATGATGTAACACATAGCTTCTTTCATGGCTCTGGCTAAAGTAATTGGGAAGGAAAAGTTGGGGTGGGAGTGGGTGGAGTAGGCAATTAAATAAGCAGAGGAAGGAGGCAAGTATGCAGCTGACCCAGTTGTGTGTTTAGATCTGAAAGTGCAATCTATTTGATTTATTTTCATTTTCTGACTAAAACATGCCATGGAAATCTTTCCTTTCAATGTGGTTAAATGCAAGCACATTGTGGAGAAACACGTTCTTTTAGCCACATTGAAGGTTGGGTGATTTTAAATTAGGTGATTTATGCAGGGACACAGCCACAGAAGTGCAGGGGGAATCCCAGAGCCCAGATTAGGTCCATTAGTCACCAGATGTGAGAAAGTAGGTCAGCTTAAAAACGGGAGAAAGATACGGTAGAAAGGAAAGGAAGGAGAAATAAAGGAGTCAGATATTCTAAAAGGCATGTGCCTCCTATGTCTGTCAAGAAAGCAGAACATATTGAAGAGAAGTTGGAGGTAGAGCAGGCTGCACCCTAAACCACAGTAGTAAGGCCACAGCCATGCCAATGGATGAAATGCTTCACTCAGGAGGAGGACAACTGCATTCTTTTGTTGGTCCTTCAGAACTTTCACATACTCTTTGGCAGAAATTCCACAAGAAAATCTCAAATGGCAAAGAATTGTATCTGGAAACAAGGGGTATTGGAGTTCAGCAGCTTCAGAATCACCCCCAGGAAAATTTTATGAGTGAAACATCACTAAGAGGGCAATAAAGGAGGCTTCTTGCACAAGGAAGCTTAAAAGTGTTCATGTCTGTTTTGTTTGCTTTGCACCTCTGGAATGACTCACTGAAACTGTCACAGCTTGGTTCCAGTGTTAGCTATCCCCTAGGGCAGGAGTGGGGCTAAACCCAAGAACAGCTGGCTGTGCAGGACAGGACTTGCACAACCCTTGAGCTGAGCTTTCAGATTCTGGTGGCCAGCAGGACTTAAGAGGAGGGATACTCATGGATGGTGACAAATGGACACCCACTGGGGCAGGACTTAGCTGCAGGGAAAAAAGAATAAAAGGGTGCCCACAAAACAAAACAAGACAGGAACAAGGGAGTGCATCACACCACAGGAAGAAACAGACTGGTCAAGGGAAAGGCTAGAATATGGGCCAACACAGACAAGGCTAGAGCAAGAATAAATTCAGGACTGGGAAGGCAGTACAAACTGAGACCAAACAAGAAAGACAAACAAACAGAGCAAACATGGACAAGACAAGAAGACCACTAAACTGGGACCAAACAACAAACAGAAGGCCAATTACCAACCACAATACCACACAAGAGCTAGAGCTAGAAGGCACAGAGGGTCATAACACAGAGGACTCCAAGCTGAGGCGAGGAAGGTGCAGGCTTATCAGGCTGTGGCAGGGCAGGGGACATGGCTGGCAGCATAAGACATGGAGGACCATGCAGCATGGCTCATTGAAGTCCCCTGCCTGCAGGAGGACAGCACTAAAGACAGAGCTTTACAGAAACATTGGGGCTCCCAGAGTCCATGAATACAGCATCATGGATGAGATGATGAGCTACTTATATGATAAACAGGGATAAGCATTCATTAAAAAAGAATGCAAATAAAAGAAAAGAAAAAAAAGAAACAATGAACAAGGCTATTTTCAGTTTGTTCCAAATGGGACAAACCAAATACCTGAACAATTTTGGCAATTTTTTTTTTATTTTAAAAATATTGTCCTTCTCATTCCCCCTTCTTACCACCAATAAAGCAAACTGGGGCTTCCACAGCCAGCTCTAACCCCCTTCCACCTCCAAAAGGGCAAACTGGGCCCTATCTAGCCCCCTCCCTTCTCCCCGTGAAAGAAGATGAAGGGTCCAAGCCTACATGGTTGGACTTAGCAGAGCCTAACTGAGGATCCCCTGGGCCCCTCTATTCCCCTGCCTGCCTCCAGATAAATCTTACCACATTGTGGGGGCTCCAGGTGGACTAAAGGGCAGGAGCGATTCTCCACTCATTCTTGCTTTTTTTGGCAGTAGATTTCAAAATGGCACCTGCTGCATTGAAGCCATTGCTGAAGTGATGTCACTTCAGAGCCTGCCTCTTTAGCAGCCAGGGTCAGTATGCTTTATGGTCATATGTTTGTACAGGCCCCCTGTAGAGGATGAACAGTTGGAAGGGAATTAGAGAGGACCAGTTCACTTTATTGGGGATGGGGGGAGGGAGTCAAAGAGAAACGAGGAAGTCTGAATTAGTACCTTTTTGTTTTAGGTTTATTTGGAGGAACTTTAATGTTTTATTTTTTCATTTGGTAAACAAACCTAATACATTAAACAAACCAAGAAAAAAAAAAAGAAAACAAGTCAGAAACAAAAAACAAATCAAAATGAAAATGTTGGACCTGTACATCACTAATGAAATAAACACAAAGTAGGAGCACACAGCGAGAATTCTGTAACATTCGTTTGCAGCTAGAAGATGTATACTTTTTTCTATATATCTCAGCTCTATTAGTATTAATATTTATCAAAATTCACCAATATATAAATAAAATCTTAGCTGGCCCATGAACCCAAGTGTTCTACCAGTACCTTGCTGTCATATTCCTAAGATTAATGTGAGCAACTAACTCTGTTCTTTCATCCTACCTAAAAAATAGAATATGCAAATGATGCTATTATGTAACTAGACCTTATCAATTTTATACTACTATTAATTACAATCCTTGCAGCTGTGCCAAATGAATTATTCCTAATTACCATGGTAACCTAGTCTTCTATAATGCAACTTGCATCATATATCACTAGCAATTACTCAATAGTCCAAGCTACCTTTCTCAATGCAAACCAGCAGTTTCTATGTTAGAAATAGGGATGGTAACGTTATAACAAGTGAGCGGGTGCTTGTATATTTGTGTATGCATGTGCAGCAGCACATATGTAGGAATTTTAAATCATATGAGCAGTTGTGTGTGCAAGATGATCCCGAAATATGCGCAATCACTGAAACCTGGTTCAAACAACATGACACTCCCCTTATCAACCAGTTACCCATAGATACTTATGATATTTTCTCAATCCCGAGGAAGAAGAAGAGAGGAGGCGGCCTACTCCTGGCTATAAAAAAGGACCTCCACCTAGTGTCTCATAGATGTGACATCCCCCATCAATACGAAATTGGATATTTCAAATCTAAACTACTCCAACTCTGTCTTATATACACACCCCCTGGTCTTCTAGAGAAAGATTCATCTCCTTTGATTGAATTCCTCACAAACTCACTTTCGCCAGACCTACCCACAGTCCTCCTAGGAGATTTCAATTTACACGTAGATACCTCACCACAGTCACCGGCCTGTGAAGCTTTCTTGGCCTCGCTCGAAGCTATGGGCTTCCAACAGATAGTAAACTCCCCCACACACAAGGCTGGCCACACCCTTGACTTGATTTTTATAAACTCGCCCATCAGTGTGAACAGTCCCCCCCTATGTACATCAGTACCCTGGTCTGATCACTCATTGATTGAGACCAAACTATCGCTCCCTCAAAGCCCTCTATCCACGCCCAGACAGCCTATTTCCCTTAGATGCCGCAAAGCATGCGATGTAGAAACCATTGCATTAGCATGCTCTGACTTAGACAAACAAATTGATCTATCCTCACCAGATAACGCATTATCCTCATGGGTGAACTGCACACGCAGCATTGCCAATGTGCACTGCCCCCTGATAACAAAAACAATCAACCCTTACAGAAAGAATAGGAAACCCTGGTACACTCCTTTCCTTAGAAATCTCAAAATCCAACTCAGAGCCACGGAAAGGTCATGGCGCAAACTCCAATCCCCCGCAACCAAAACTCTCTACTATCAACGTATGCATGATTATAGAAACTCTATTCAACACTCAAAACGAAAATACTACGCCAATAAAATAAATGGGCTGCAATACAACCCCAAGGCTCTTTTCTCTATGGTCGCTAACCTTACTTCTCCCATACACATACAACAATCAGCTACACCCTCCACAAACCGCTGTAATGAATTAGTGCAATTTTTCAAAAACAAAGTATCGTCCATCACAGCTCAATTTTCACACAACAACCTCAATATCTCTCTTCCCACCATCAACTCCCCTAGCTCCCTTTATTCTTTTGAGTCCTCATCTTCCCTGGAAGTAGAAAGCATACTTAAGAAATGAAACCTTCCACTCACCCCTCTGAAACTATCCCCTCTAAACTCCTACTTTCTATACACAATGTGATCGCCAAACCCCTCTCAAATATTCTTAACTGTTCCCTAGAACATGGCATTGTCCCCAATGCTCTGAAACAAGCCATAGTGAAACCACTCCTCAAAAAACCCAACCTTGACCCCACCACCCTCTCTAATTACAGACCAGTGTCCAACCTACCCCTACTAGCTAAAGTGCTTGAAAAGCTCGTGAACACACGCCTATCTGATCACCTGGAACAAAATAACATCTTCCCTCCAACCCAATATGGTTTCAGGAAGCACTTAAGTACTGAAACCTTGCTCCTCTCCTTACACGATACCCTTATCAAAGGAACTGACTCAGGATCATCCTATCTTATCGCATTACTTGACATCTCAGCTGCGTTTGACACAGTTAATCATGATGTCCTCCTCAGCATACTCAGAAATATTGGGGTCACTGGCAAGGCCATTGATTGGATTCAATCATATCTCCAAAATCGTACTTTCACTGTCACTATGAACAATAATGAATCTGACCCCATCAGTCTCCCCCAAGGTGTTCCCCAAGGTTCCTCACTCTCATCTACCTTATTTAACATTTACATGCTCCCCCTTACTACGCTCCTCACTAACCTACACATCAAGCATTTTATTTATGCTGATGATGTACAAATCATTTTCCCCTTCTCGGACACCATCCAAACGGCTCTACACAGCTGGGAATCCTGTCTTTCCTCTATCAACCAGCTCCTAAAGGACATGCACCTAGCGCTTAACTCCAACAAAACTGAGCTTTTAGTCATATCGAATAAGCAGCCACTCCCGGTCATCCCCCCTGCCTACTCTGCTACTAACTTCCCACCTCACACTCGCAACCTAGGAGTTATTATTGATAATCACCTCTCTTTCAAACCATTCATCAAATCCATTATAAAGGACTGCTACTTTAAACTGCAAACAATAAAGAAGCTCAGACCCTTGCTACATTTCAATGATTTCCGTACAGTCCTTCAAGCTATTATCTTTTCAAAGATTGACTACTGTAATGCGCTCTTACTTGGCATTCCCGCAATTCACACTAGACCACTCCAACTTCTACAAAATGCCGCCGCTCGCATCCTGTCAAACACAAAGAAAAGAGATCACATCACCCCCGCACTTATGGAACTACACTGGCTCCCTATACAGTCACGAATTCTTTATAAAACTCTCTCAATCATACACAAAAGTCTATTAAACTCCAACCTCAACTGGCTCAACCCCCCCCTCGTACCCCGTACCTCCAAGAGACCTACACGCCCAGCACTCCAAGGAACACTCCAAGCCCAATCTATTAAATCCTTTAAGCTTTCCTCCACTATTAACAGAGCCTTTTCTCTGGCCGGCCCCACGATATGGAACTCTATGCCCCATGATATTCGCACTGAGACCTATACCCCCACTTTCAAAAAGAAACTTAAAACCTGGCTCTTCCAACAAGCTTACTCCATCACACCCCCCTATTACATAACTCCCCCTCTGACCCTTACCCTTACTCGGATTTCCTGATATGACCACCTCTATGCCTGTCGATTTGGTACTGTGCACTAATTCTGTATATAGTTTTGATGTAAATAGTTTTGATGTAAGGGCTCCCCCCTAATTTCAATTATATGTTTCCTAGTTCAGTATATTATCTGTTTTATGTAAGGGCCCCGCCCAATGGTTTTGTGTTCACTGTAAACCGATGCGATGTGCGAACAGTCATCGGTATAAAAGAAACGTTAAATAAATAAATAAATAAATAAATAAGATTTAAAATACACCCATTGAGCATATATGTGCTAATTTTAAGCGGTGCATGAGGAAACATACAGGCCGATACAGTACAGTGCACTCCGGCGGAGCGCACTGTTAACCCACGTTTGGACGCACATTTTCGACACGCTAGCTTTACCCCTTATTCAGTAAGATGCGCTAGTGTTCCTAGCGCCTCTTTTTTCCGTGGGCCCTCATTTGAATACTGAATCGTGCGCACAGGAGAGCAGGTGCTCGCCCGCTCTCCTGCGACTTTTACTGTATCGGCCTGATAGTTTGCGTATCTTTCCTAGGACCTTGTTGACTTTAATAAGCACTTGTGAAAAAAAAATGTAAGTAGATTTTAAAACATGCTTGCATGTAGGACATTCCCACTTTTACCAATTAGACCACCAGTTTGTCCAATCTTTCTCGAGGTCATCCAAACCCCTCACTCAGTCGTTTTAGGTCTTAAAAGAGATTTATGCATACTTACACTTCATCAAGAGCAGAACTAAATATGAGCGGCCACCAGATTTAAAATATGGATTTACATGTGTAAATGTTGGCCCGTCCAGAATGCCCCTGACATGCTTGGACTCCGTCCCATTTGTTGCATGTTGGATTACTCACACATGTGCATATATGCACGTAATTGAGCCATTTTAAAATACAAAGTGCTCTCACTCTGCCCAGATACTCGCATATTTGGACCTTTTAACATGAGAAATTCTTTTATAATTCACCCCAAAATGTATTTGACCTCTAGTTCAAAATTAACAAAATTGTCTAAAATAGGAGGTGGAGGTGTGGAGTTGCTGAACATTTACCTGAGAGGTTGCCTAGGGTTCAAGGAATCTTGCTTGACCCAGTCGGGGCCTCGGGACATTTCCGGGATTGTGACAACATCAGGGAGGGACCAGCGTGTGAGCTATAAGTCCGGCCCTCCGTGATGTTGTACTTACCCTCCTTGGGGTAAGTACATTGTGAGAACTAGAAAGGTAGATAGGGGTATGGAGTTAAGGGTGGGTTTGGGGGAGCTTTAGGGGGTGAGGGTAGGGTAGGAGTGTTTGGGGGCTATTTGGGTGTGGGGAAAAGAACTGGAGTTTTGGGGAGAGTATTTGGGGTGAGGAGAAGTTAGTGGGGTTTGGGAGCATTTAGGAGTGTGGGAAGATAGTGGGGTTTAGGGGCCAATTTGGGATAGGGGAAAGTAGGAGTTTTGGAGGGAAATTTGGGGATGAGGGAAAGGTAGTGGGGTTTTGGGGGCTGTTTGGGTGGGGGTCAAGGGGGCATTGTGGCTTCTGGTAGGATAAGAGGCAATAGGCATATATCAATTCAAAAACAGAAACAGGAACACTGAACTAAGTGCTTTGTTATTCCAATTTCTCTGTATAGATTGAGGACCGCAAGAAAAAGGCCTGGGAGCTGCACCAGAAGGACCTGCTGTATAACTGACAGGAGAAGGCCGGAGATAAGTTCATAAAATGCCCATCAGGGAGAAGTCAACATGGTCTATTTCCTGCTTCCATCACAAGCACCACTATTGCCCTGCCACACTATTTTATTTATTTATTTATTTATAACTTTTCTATACCGAAGTTCAAATAACAGAGTTAATTATCACTCCGGTTTACATTGCAACCATAAAAAACAGTGACAAAGTTGTCTTACATAGAACAGGGGGAGAGAAAAACGTGGATACAGATTAAGCATGGGGAGTAACGTGTCAAAACTGGTAAGAACTGATAAGAGTTGGCTTTTTGGGGTATCAAGGTATTGCGAGGGAGGGGATAGGAATGAGGGATTGTAAGGGGGTTGGAAGGGGGGTTGGAAGGATGGGGGGGGAGGGTAGCTGAGGGTTACCATAGATTTAATGAAACTAATATACATATATTAAATAGCTTAGGCAGCGGAAGAAAAAGTTCTTAGGCATCTGAGCTTAAGAAGAGAAGGTCCGTGGAGGATGAGGCAAGGACGAGTGTTATGGGAAGGCTTGTCTGAATAGTAGCGTCTTAAGTCTCTTCTTGAATGTAATTGGGCATTGTTCCAGCCTAAGGTCCGGTGGGAGCAGGTTCCACTGTTTGGGGCCTGCGGTGGAAAAGGCTCTTTTACTAAAGGAGGTTTTGAATGTAGGTGTTCTAAGAGTCCCTCTTTGCGCTAATCTCAGAGGACGGGTTGAAGTATGAAGTTGCAGGGGGGTCGATAGGTCCAGCGGAGAGATGTTAAGAATGGCTTTGTGGGTGATTACTAAAAGCTTGTAGAGGATTCTGAATTTGACTGGGAGCCAATGGAGCTTCTTAAGGATCGGTGTTATGTGGTCCCTTTTGTTAGACTTTGTGAGTATCCTTGCAGTTGCATTCTGAAGCAACTGGAGAGGTATAATGGAGTTGTCTGGAAGGCCTTGAAGAAGAGCATTGCAGTAATCAATTTTTGAAAAAATGATCGCTTGTAAGACAGACCTGAAATCTTGAAAATGAAGGAGGGGTCTTAGTCTTTTTAATACTTGAAGTTTGAAGTAGCACTCCTTTATTGTGTTGTTAATGAAGCCTGTGAAGCTCAATTGAGTGTCCATGATTACCCCTACGTTTCTGACTTTGGGAGAGATGGTTGGGAGCGTTGTAGGGAGTAGGTTGTTTAGAGAAAAGTTACCATCCTGTGTGATTAAGAGGAATTCGGTCTTGTTTGTGTTGAGAATCAGGTTAAGATTTGAAAGGAGGTTATTAATGGAGCATAGATAGGTGTTCCAACGACGTAAAGTACTGTCCAGAGAATCTATTATTGGTAGGAGGATTTGGACGTCGTCTGCATACACGTAATGTGTTAATTTGAGCTCGGAGAGGAGTTTACAGAGCGGGAGTAGATAGATGTTAAATAATGTTGGTGATAACGACGAGCCTTGAGGGACTCCGAGGGTAGAACTGAATGGAAAAGATTCTTTGCTGTTGATCTTGACTCTGTAATATCTGTTCTGGAAGGATTTAAACCAGTTTAAGGCTGTGTTTTTGATGCCGATGTTGGTTAATCTGACAATGAGACAGTCGTGGTTAACTGTGTCGAATGCGGCGGTTAAGTCCAGAAGGATGAGCAGGCAGGGCTGTTTTTTTTCAAGGTTCATGAGGATGTTGTCTGACAGTGATAATAGCAGAGATTCTGTGTTTCGGGATTTATGGAAACCAAGTTGTGCTGGGGAGAGGATGTTGTTGATTTCAAAGAATTCTGAGAGCTGTTTGTTGACTATTCTTTCGAGGATCTTCGCAATGATAGGGAGATTTGCAATGGGGCGAACATTAGCTGGGTTGTCTGTGGAGAGGTTGGGTTTTTTTAGTAGAGGTTTAAAGATGGCAAGTTTGAGAGGGTCAGGGACGTGACCCTGGGATAAGGAGGCATTAATGATCTGGGCGAAGGGCTTAGCAAAGTTTTTGGCAGAAGCTATCAGTAGGTTGACTGGAATCGAGTCCAGTGGGTGAGCGGATGGCTTTAGTTTTTTTAATATGGATTCGATTTCTAAGGCTGATGTGGATTCAAAATTCTCTAAGATGTCTGCCCGTGGAGATAGGACACCGGGTAGTTGTGTGTGGTTGGGGATGGGAGGCTGAGAGGTGGAGACCGGATGTGGTTGGCTTGTAACATTGTTATCTATGCGGGAGGCAAGTAAGTTAGGTATTTTGTTCATGAAAAAAGTAGCCAGCTCCGTGGCTTTGTAAGATGCTTTGTCATCTGGAATTTCTGATGTCGATGGTTTGGTAAGGGATGATACCAAGGAGAAAAGGGCTTTAGGGTCAAAGATGAAATGGTGAATTTTCTGAGAATAGAAGTCTTTTTTAGCTTGCAGGATGACAATTCTGTATTGGTGCATGAGAGATTTAAAGGTTTTCAGGTTTGAAGGCGAAGGATTTTTGCGCCAGGTCTGTTCCATTTTTCTAAGATCGCGCTTCTTGGTTTTTAATTCAGGAGTGAACCAAGGTTTTTTGTTGGCTTTGTTGGAGTATATAATTTTGGTTGTGAGGGGGCAGGTCTTGTCCGCCACTATGTTTGAGATTTTGATCCAAGAGTCTAAAGCTGAGTTAGCGTCTGTAAGGTCAAGTTGGTTTAATTCCGGTGGGAGTTGGGAGATTAGTGTTTCCTGGTTACAGAGTTTTCTGAATTGGACTGTGGTTTTCTGTGTTGCTGAGTGGTTTGGATGTTGGTATAGTAAGGTGGTGGAGATTAGCTTGTGGTCCGACCAAGGGATTGGTTGGCAAACAATGTGTGAAGATTGGGTTAAGCCTTGGTTGATGAAAATAAGATACCGGGTATGTCCTGCTTTATGAGTGGGTTCATGAATGAGTTGATTGAAGCCCATGTAGAGGAGGGTGTTAAGTTGTGAGATATGAAAGGCACTGAAGGGATTCAGAATCAGAACAGCAGAAAGGGGTATTTTAAACCTGATTGGGAGTGCATGTGCCCCCTCAACATTTCAGCCACTAATTGTGCTGCTGTGCTCTTCTGCCCCTCCCTGAGCTCCCTGTGTCTGCTAATTCTACAGACACAGAGAAAGACTACAGGCTCTTATAATTATAATTATAACCTGTCTGATTTGCCCCTGCCTCTGAATGTTTGCAAGCACAAGACAAGAGACACAGCCAGTAAGAGGAGAGAAGAGTCTACTGGAGGACTAGAGGAACCTGAGAAACTAAGAGACCAAAGAGACTTGAAACCGTGAGAGTGATTAGTGAAGCTGCTACATAGTTAGTTATTGTGAGATCAATATTCAAAGACATTTGTCCAGATAATGTTAAGTGAGCAGGCTAAATTCAGTTTGGGATATCCCCAGTTCTTATCCAGTTAAACTTTAGCTAGGTAAGTCAATATCTGGTTAAAATTTACCCAAATAAGTAACGGGTGTTTGGGGGTATTCTGGAGCAAGGTTGAATTAACCAAATAACGTATTTGGCTAACTCAGCATGTGGCTGAGAGCCAGGTTAAAGTTATCTGGCTGCATATACCAAGCTAACTTTAACCTTAACCTGCTATATTCAAAAGAATATAGCCAGTGAAGTGCAGATTTAAGTTAAAAAGAAAAAGAACACTCAAGCAAGCCTAGCGGGCCTGGTCCCCCACTCCCACTCAAGAGTTGTAAATATAGGGCCTGTTGGCCAAATCCTCCCTTCCCCTTCCCCAATGCCCTAAAATATTAAAAAAAATATTCTTATTGAAGGAGACAGATGACTGCAGCTCCCCCCCCCCCCCCCCATATAAACTTCCCTCTGACAAGCTCCTCTTCCCCTCCCCCTCCGGGAACACAACCCTAACCCTGCCACACCACCTGGGATTGCAGTGCACTCTTACTGCCATACTGGATGCTTTTGGGGAGGGGGGAAAGGTCACAGTAAAGATTAAGATACCACCAGGTTATTTTTTTGAACCAAACCTTTGCATTAATGACCTTATGATAAAGGTAATGAAAGGAATATTGAAAACAACCTAGGAGCACAAGACTTTTGAAGTTAAGATGATTATTAATCACTTCAGAAATGATAGAAAAGGACTCAAAGACCTAGGTTTCTTATCCCATTATAAGCCACACAATTTGCCTTCATCTTCTGCTCCCCCATCAAACACCCCCATGCCTGTCCCTTCTTCCCCCTCACCCTATCATTGGGATGCCTTTTATGTTTCACTTATACTTCCAGGTAATGTCTTCTTTTGCTCATTCTATTCTGACATGAAGTATTAGCTTAGCTCATACAAGCTAATCAAGAAATGTAGCATTAGTCCAATAAAAAAGCCATTACCTTATATATTTTGTTGTTGTTTTTATTTTTTCACCTTTATATCTGTGCATTCAAGTGGACTAACATGGCAACAGCCCTACTTTATCCCAGGTATAAATGTGTGTGGATACCGTTTATTTTAGAAAATTTTCAAAGTGAAAGCAGGCGCATAATCATTTTGAAAATTTTTGTAAAGGTCGTAGGTAAAAAGTACTCACAGACTTCGCAGAGATGTGGCCAATCTGAAAATACCTTCATATTTATGAAAGGTTTGGATGATCTTCTTTCATTCACAGAACGATCAGAAAAAGAGTGAAAGTCACACTCATTTTCCCCCCTCACCCCAATCCCCCCCCCCCCCATATATAAAGCAGGGAGTGGGTCTCCAAAAATGTTTCTGGACAATTGATGTATCTGTTCAATCCAATGAATGGAAAGAGATTTCCTGGAAAAATGTTGTTCTGTATGTCAAGGCTGTGCAAACTGCAATAGTGATTGTATCTCAGGTGTTTTATGTTACCTCAGCTGACTTTCATAATAACCTGCCATTTTGAGGTTTAGTGTTCAGAGGACAGTTGTCAAAGCCATTTACCCAGATAAACAGTGATTTAACCAAGCAAAACATCTCAGCTTAAAACTATCCTCCTCCTCTGCCCCACTTAAACCCCTCACAGACTTCCATAGGGCATGCAGTTTTTGTTGGGATTAAGAAAGGCATTCCTGGGTCAGGGAGAAGGACAACCTTTGGGACATATTTCTTTTTTTTTTTTTTTTGCTGATCCCAGTTTCTCTACTCCCAAAGGAAAAAAATGTGGGTCAGTCTTATTTGTTAACGTATACCCCAACGTTGTGTAGTATCTGTAAGTCCCTGATTCTTCCCTTGCCCATCATAATGCTTCAGAATGGCATGGTCCAAAAATCTGCACAGTCCTGCTATCTCCCTCCTGAGCCTGGGTCCCTTGGCTACCCTGAGGTTGCTCCCTGCTCTGGTCAGTAATCTGCCTGGTAGCAGGAGGACACCACATGACCACATATAGCTGCATGAAGGGAGAGCAATAAACCAAGAAACAGATTCAATGCTTAAATAGAAATAATGGAAACATGCCATTCTAGGTCCCATAAACAGATAAACTGAACTTATTCCTATTTATAGATTGAGGACCTAAAGAAGAAGGCATGGGAGCTGAAGTGAAAGGAAGGGGAGAGGTTTGACCAACTTCATGCCTGGCAGGAGAAGCATGGAGGTAAGTACATGAAATGCCCATCAGGGAGATGTTAAGAAGGTCTGCCTATTTCCTGGTTCCATCACTTGGCTTAGTATTATTCTCCCACTCTATATAACCCTATGTCTGCCTACAGCTTCCAGAAAACCTCATGCATTATAGCTTCATTCTTGCCTGTTCCCTGGGTCATGGGCAGCACTGTCATGAAGCACTACATGTAATGCATTCACAGGCCTGTATACTACTAGAGAAGGTGTTAGAATCTACCCCTAAATCTCTTGCCAGGAAACATGGACAGGCTGACCATTTGTGCAATAGGGCAGTACCTAATGGCCCACAGCATTCTTCTCTAGTTTCAGATGGGTGGTTAGGGGCCAATGACCCTTATTTCCCAGGGGCCCAGTCAGTCCACCCCTGCCAAGGAATATACATTTCTCACATCCAGCAAAGTCCCATAAACTTGGGGCTGCATCCTGTCCATTGATGGCTGGTAATCATGGACACAACCAAACATAAACCTCCTAAACAATGAGCCTACTTCCATGCCCCTATCACTAGCTAGGCACCATATTGTAAAGTACAGCTGTATAGAAGGTTCCATATCACATGGAAACTATCTATCGCCTTACCATTCCCTATATGGCATGGGTGTTCCACCACTAGAACCACTTTCCATGGCCTCTATCACTCCCTGAAATACAAGGCCCTCTAAGAGTTTGTATGATGTTCCACATCACACCCTGGAGCATACCAATGGATGGCTTAACACACACCTTTTGCTATGTACACTGATACCACCATCTCTGAGAAGGAGGAAGAAGAAGAAGAGCTCCCAGCTCCTCCTACTGCAGTAGCAGCTGTGTCCCCTGCTAGGCCAGTAGCAGCTGTGTCCCCTGCTAGTGCCACGGCTGGAACTGCCAATGGTGGTGGTGGCTCCCTCCACACTCCAACAGGAGGCCCCGGGCTGATACTGCCACAAATCCTTCTCATCTTCCCTATATGGCCTCCTGCCCTTTTTGCTCTAGGACTTCAGAATATAGATCGTGAGGGTGCCCAGTACCCCTTGGCTGCAGAGGTCACATCTGGTAAAACAGCCCCCACTACTGACCTAGAGGACTGGACTTTAAATGCTATTGGGGTAACTGTGGAGAAGATGATTGAGGAACTGAGGCCTGTGGACTGACTTTAGGAGGAAGATGGAGTGATGGAGCGACTCATTCATGGCTACACAACAACTCTTTAGTTGCTGGCCATAATGCAACTTCAACAGTTACCAGCCCCCCTAGGACTCTCAGGACTGAGCCTCCTGTCATTCCTAGTCTTATTTTCTGTAAATAGTTTACGGCCTATTAATGCCCACTCTGTGGGTAACTGGGAACATCCACAGCTTGTGAAACAGCCAGGAGGATAGAAGGAGGCACATTCCAGCTGGTTCACACCCACAAAGTTTAATTTATACAACACAAACAAATGCAGTTCAAAGTCTGCTTACTTCATCACAGCTTAAAATGCAGTTCCACAAGCATCATACATCAATAGTATGCTTGTATGTTGGTTTCTTGTCTTCTCCCTGCAGCCTCTTCACCCTTCTGAACCCTGACTCCTTATACTATGGTGAGGGGAGCCTTCCTTCCTTCACCCATAATCCTTTGAAGGGTTGGTTCTTAAGGAGGCCCAGTCCAGATAGCTATGGCCAGCCTTTTAAGCTATTCTGAGGGAGTTTCCTATACACTCCCTCACATACCCTCCTGCTTAGCTCAGACTTGCCAGGATGAGCTGCTTTCTGAAGCTGGACTAGCTCCCTGGCATGGGACCCTACTTCTCTGTCTGCCTGGATCTGAGGTGATTTCCTTGCTTCTTCTTTTGAGACTCCACCAACCTAGCTGCTTGTAGTTTAAACACAAAACTTCACATAGGGAGCTTTCTTAACATGACAGTTCCTTACAATCTGAGGGTTTCAGATTAGACATGAGATGACCCCAGAATGTCTCAAACTGTGGGTAATCCCATTCAAGTATTACAGCTTATGGGAGCATACCTCTATGCTTATGGGAGCATACCTCTATGCTTATGGGAGCTTATGGGAGCATACCTCTATGCTGGCCTGACCAGTTGCGGGGTTTCAATATAACATGGCCTGTTAGATATCGTTTCTGGTTCCCATGTACACAGGCAAGCGTTACTGTTTTCTGTCATTGATCAGTATTTTCTTGGCTAGATCCCTCTGGACCAGAGTACTTAGACTCCCTGAGTCCACTAAGTATTGTGTGGGAAGGTGCTACACTTCCACTGGGACCACAAAATCACTCAGTCTAGGCTGTGAACCTTCCATCAGATTACAATGGAGGTCTCCCTTTCCTCTTCTTCCCACCAGGAACAGTCTTGCACAGTGAATACTTTCTCTCCATAATGGGAGCAGACCTGTGGGTTTAACTCTAGAGCCTGTCCACCCTCTGAGCATTTTACTTTGCCCTTGAGACCTTGAGGCCCCTTTGCAAGCCACGCCACTAGGTTGACATCCATAGGTCCATTGTCTTTGAAAAAAAAATCAGTCTTTGGTGATGTGGTCTTAATATCCAGACTGGAATCACTCCTGAGGGTCCTAACTTGTTGAGCAACCCTTCTCAGGATGCTTAACTTCCCCCATGTGGCCCCTTGATTCTATCAAACATTATTTTTTTTACAACACGGAATGCGTTGGTGCTAGCTGAACTTGATAGAAGGCATCAGCCATGTCTACAGCAGACTCTGGGGTCAGCTTAGAATGCTGGCATAACCACCGTCACATGATTGAGTGTAGAACTTCTACAAAATAGTCGAGGAGGAAGATGGTGACTTTGACGCCTGACTTTCCATCTAGTTGTAGCCATTTCCAAATAACATCCTTGAGCCAGTGGAAAACGTTTTTGGAGATTTTCACCAGGGTGAAGGGTCCCTCCTAGAAATCGTAGCTGATATGCCTCTGGGTTACAGCTTGCTCTTTCTAATTTGGTGGCCTTCATGTCTGCATAGCTAGCCCTTACATTAGGATTTGCTGCCTGAAAGGCAGCCTGGTTGTTGCCTGTCAGCAGGTTCCCCAGATAAATTCCAAGAGGACTCTGTCTACTCTGCTCATGGGGTAGACTATTTGATGTTTATTAAGAAAGGTCTGGGTCTTCCCCTGAGCCTGTCTTTGGAATCATGGGAAATGCTGGCATCAGTCAGACTGTCCTAGCTCATAAATCCTCTGCAAAAGCAGCACTAGTTTTGGTTGTAGTTTCCTGTACAGCAATCAAGGAAGCCTGCAGGGCACTGATGCTCTCTAGGATGTTTTATTGAAAAGACCCTTGGACTTGCATAATAGCTTATAACTGCTTTAGTCCCTCCACAAGGATCTGTATTACTTGCTCCATTTTTCTTGCTCCTCAACAGCGCAAGCAGCAAAACTTGTTGAATCTCTGGGGGAAGGAGAACGAGAAAAAAAACAAAAACAAAAACAAAACAAAACCCCTTTCTGGCCTATCCAGGCCTTACTGACTGAGTATCTGCCTACTATAATGGACTCCTGGGCTGTCCCAGCAGCCAGGCCCCAGGAAAAAAATATCCCGTGCATTCCTTTTTTTTTCTTTCTTCTGTGGCAATGGGCTCCTGTCTGTGCTTCCTGCTTAGATTAGGAGGGTCCCATTGCTGCCACCATATGTGGCAATTGGGAGTGGCCGCTGCTTGTGAAACAGCCAGGAGGATGGAAAGAGGCACACTCCTGTTGGTTCACACACATAAAGATTTATTTACACAATACCAAAAGGCACAGGTCAAAGGCTGCTTACCTCAACAGACCTTAAATACAGTTCTGCAAGTATCAAACATTAATAGTATGCCTGTATACTGGCTTCCTGTCTTCTCTCTGGGACCTCTCTATCCTTATATGCTCTGCCTCCTTACATTGTGGTGAGGAGAGCCTTACAGAGGAGAGAGTATATATTTTATGAACTTTCTCATAAATTTATAAGTGATAGAGAGGTTCAGGTGGATCAACCTATTTCTCCCTGCCCAAGGGTAACCTCTTCTCCTGGAGAATGATTCACACATAGTCAGTTAGGAAGAAAACAGCTATGACTGGTTAGCTTCTTATATGGAATTATATATACTTTTTTCATCTTGCATTGGATTTTCACTTATTCTCCAGAGTGAATGTGCACTTGTAAACCATTCAGAATTTTAGATGGGCAGTCTATAATTTTTCTAGTAAAAAACTAAATAAATAAGTAAATGAAATAACTATGGACTACTAGGAAACAAAAGACACTACTTAATTTTTCTGTCATTCCTTAGTATTGTATTTGGCACTCTTTTGTATTTTTTTCAACAAGTTTTTTTTTTGGATGTAAATTTTGAAATTGCAATTAAAACAAAATATAAAAAGATAATAAATAAAGCGCTACTTTACTCCCAGATGTCCCCTTGAAAATTGACCTCTTAAAAGAATCGTCCATAATAAATTTGCTGAAATTAACAAAAAATATATTCTTGCTCTTATGAGATACAATATTGCTATTAATTTTGTTCCAATTTGGCTTTTCTAAGTTTTGTTGTAGCAGAAGTTATGGAACTAATTAATTTATGAATAGTAAAGCTTCATTATAAGAAAAAAAAAAACATGTGGCAGAACAAAGAAGCTATCATGCTACAGCTTCTAGTCATTAACAAACAAAACAAAGGAAACAAGGAAAACATAAATTAGATCTTCAAGCATATTAATAAGATTATACTCATTTTATAAGGGTTTGGGGGCATTTCCTTGATGACAATAATTGTATCCAAAGCAAAGAAATGGTAAATATAGTAGAAAAAATAAACTACAAAATAATTAGATTTTTTAAAGTAAAAAAGGATCTCAATGGTAGCATTAAAATGAATTCTTGTATTAGTACTATAGGTGATTATAATATATTAATTATTAGCATACAATAAACTGTTTTGGAAGTTATGATTAAAATTTCTATTTCAATGGAATCTATTTTTATGGCTTCAAATTGTGGAAAATGAATGCTATCGAATCCAGAGCACTAAAATAAAAGCTATATTTTAAGAACCATGGTTTATATTAATCTGAATAGTGTAATCTGGATGGTTAGGTAGAGGACCAGCTCTTTCCTTCTTCCCCAACCATAAATGTGCTATCATACTGTTCTTCTCCCTTTCTATCTGTGGTAGGGCCAGCTTTGAGCTTGAAGAATTATATCTCCCCAGCACTGGAGTCAATTTTGGGACTGAAATTTAAACCCACCAGGATCCTGTTGGTGGCAGTGGACTTTAGAAGCATCAGTGTGGAAAGTTGATTCTTCCTTTCTCACAGGACAAGCAGGATGGTAGTCCTCACATATGGGTGACATCATCAGGATGGAGCCCAATCACGGAAAACTTCTGTCAAAGTTTCCAGAACTTTGACTGGCACCTACTGGGCATGCCCAGCTTGGCACTAACCCTGCAGCCAGCAGGGGTCCCCCTTCAGTCTTCTTTTTTCCGCGCAGCAGTAGCCTCGTGGTTTATGAGCTCTGAACACATTCCTGACAGGAATTTTCCTCACGGACGTATTTATTTTTATTTATTTATTTATTTATTTATTTATTTAGGTTTTTTTATATACCGGCATTCATGATAAATTCACATCATGTCAGTTTACATTTGAACAAGGAGTGCAGGATAACAATAAAACTGAAGCTAGTGCATAGGAAATGAAGTTACAATGAACAAGGGTAATGGAACTAGGAGAAGAGAGAGAAAGATATAAGTAAGTTAACATCATAATTAATTATTTACAGAGCCGGCGTGGATACATTCTTTGTGTAGATGAGGTGAGATTTAGGAGTGTTCTCGGAAGGCTTGTTTAAATAGCCAGGTTTTAAGTCTTTTTCGGAATGTAGGGAGGCAAGGTTTGTGGCGAAGATTCGTGGGGATGGAGTTCCAGAGAGATGGTCCGGCTGTCGAAAAGGCCCGTTCTCTCAGGGTTATATGCCGCGTGAATTTCGTATTGGGTACCTGGAGGGTTCCTCTGTATGCTTCTCTGGTCGGTCTTTTGGAGTTATGTTGGCTGAGAGGGTGTTGAAGGTCGAGTGATGTAAGGTGGTGGATGGTTTTGAATATGATGGTGATGGACTTATAGATGATTCTGAAATGGATGGGGAGCCAATGAAGATTTTTTAGTATGGGGGAGATATGGTCTCTTTTTCTGGTGTTGGTGAGGATTCTTGCCGCTGCATTTTGGACCATCTATAGCGGTTTAGTGTACGACGAAGGGAGACCTAGTAGTATAGCGTTACAGTAATCTAATTTTGCAAAGATAATTGCTTGAAGAATTGTTCTAAAGTCATGGAAATGGAAAAGCGGTTTTATCCTTTTCAACACTTGGAGTTTGTGGAAGCAGTCCTTGGTAGTACGGTTGACAAATGCTTTCATGTTCATCTTGTTGTCAATTAAAGCTCCTAGGTCTCTGACTTGGGGGGAGAGTGAGTTGCTTGGAGGGGTGTTGGCGTTGTGGTTGATTTCTGGAGAGATTAGCATGAGTTCAGTTTTGGTGGTGTTTAGGACAAGGTTTAGGCTGGTGAGCAGGTCATTAATTTTTACAAGGCAGGATTCCCAATATTTGAGAGTTTTGTCAAGTGTTTCTTTAAGAGGGATCACTATCTGGACATCGTCCGCTTAGACAAAGTGTTTAAGTTTTAAGTCAGTTAGAAGTTGGCACAGCGGAAGAAGGTAAATATTGAACAGGGTGGGTGATAAGGACTCCTACAGGAGCGTCATGTCGAGAAGATTCTTTGTTGTGAATTTTCACTTTGTAGCCTCTATTGTTGAGGAAAGTTTTGAACCAGGCTAGAGCCGTGCCTGTTATTCCAATGGTTAAGAGTTGGTTTGTGAGGATGGCATGGTTAACGGTATCGAAAGCTACCGAAAGGTCTAAAGAATCAGAAGGAAAGATTGTCCTTTGTCTAGACCCAAAATAAGGTGGTCTGTTAGCGATACGTGGAGAGATTCTGTGCTAGAGTTTTTGCGGAACCCGTATTGGGAAGGGAAGAGGAGGTTGTTGTCTTTGATGTAGTCTGAGATTTGCATGTTAACTAGTTTTTCCATGATCTTAGCTATAAGTGGTAGGTTGGCGATTGGTTGGTAGTTGTTCGGGTCGTTGGGGGTCTGAGTTTGGCTTCTTTAGAAGTGGTTTGAGGGAAGCCAGTTTGAGATTGTCTGGGTAAAAGCCTTGAGATAAAGAGCAATTTATGATATCTGCCAGCGTTTGAGATATGGAGTCCGGGATTGTCAGGAGAAGTTTGGTAGGGATGTAGTCTGCAGGATGAGAGGATGGTTTCATTTTCTGTAAGAGTGACTGGATCTCTTTGGCTGAGATTAGATCGAACGCAAAATAATTTAAAATTATTTTGCCCCACAGGGGTCTCTCCTCTAACTTTTCTCAGGCCGCGGTACTCCAGTAAGTTTTTCACCATTTTTCGTCGATTACCATTGAGTTTGGCCCTCGTGGCCTACTGGCCGTCGACCGTACTGCGGCTCGATTTTTTCTATTGCCACGGCGTCGGGTTTTCGTCGGTGCCCGGACTGTACTCGCACCATGTCTATCACAGACCCTCATAGAGTCTGGGTAATGTGTTTAGACCATGAGGATGATGTCCTGACTTGCACCAAATGTGCCCTCATGACACCAAAAGGTCGCAAAGCCAGAATGGAGAAGATGGGACTCCTTTTCCATGCTCACACCCCGACGCCGTCCATCACATCGACGTCATCGGAACCGGCACCGTCGAAGTAGCACCACCATCGACAACCATCTGGTGACCACCCGCCATCGACGTCTTCATGGCCATCGACTCCCATTTCTCCCCCTCAAGATCGAGGGGATCGAAGGGAGAAACATCGCCATCGGCATCGTAAGTCTCGGACCGTCGAGGGAGCGAAATCATTGACCTTGCCACCATCCGAGCCACCATCGAAGAAGCCCCATCCAGGAATGGCACCGCCCACTCCTGCGACTGGGACATCGAGGCCACCCTCACCCGATCGAGGTTTGGGAGTCGCGATTCCGCCTGTAAAGGTGGTCCCTCCGACTGTGCCTCAGCCTCCCTCTTCCGTCACTGAGCCAGAGCTGATTGCCCCAGGAAGAACTGGACTGGCTGGTCCAGGAGACCATTGACAATGGAATGCAACAACTCCAGGTCCCTCCGGCACCGACACCGGCACCGAGAGTGGAATCGGTCACCGACCCAATTCCAGAAGCACTGGCACCACTGCTATCCCGGATGGAGGCATTCATGACTGCCCTTCCACCAGTAATTCCCGGATCTTCGATGGCCCGGTGCGCTCCCCGATGACAGCTTCATCGGGAGGAGAAACACTGTTTCACATTCCTCCTTCAGGGGTATTGCCTCAGCCATCAATGCCATGTCGTCCCTCGCCACCGATTCATTCATCGGGAGTGATACGCACATCGGCGCCATCAATGCCTTCGATACCGGCACCGATGCCTTCCAGGCTGTCCACGGTGCCCCCGGTGATTCCTTCGATTTTCTCAGAGCCTCAGCCGGGCCCTTCAGTTATCCAACCCCCTTAGCATCCTACAGGTCAGCCTACTAATCCTTATGACTCCTGGGGTGATGATACTTCCACAGACACCGATGACTTACCTTCACCTCCCTCTCCTACTGAAAGTAGAAAGCGTTCTCATCCAGAGGACCTCTCTTTCATTAATTTTGTGAAGGAAATGTCAGAATTGGTCCCTTTCCAGCAAGATGATAGGCACCAGATGATGGAGCTTCTCCAATTCCTGGATGCCCCTAAAGTGATCACTTCTATTCCCATTCATCAAGTTCTTCTTGACCTCCTCAAAAAGAACTGGGAAAACCCTGGATTCATTGCCCCAGTACACAGAAAGGCTGACACTACTTATCTGGTACAGTCAGCCCCTGGCTTTCAAAAATCTCAGCTTGACCACCACTCGGTTGTGGTGGAATCGGCTCAAAAGAAAGCAAAAAGGATGAAACCACACTCCTCTACCCCTCCTGTCAAGGAACACAAGTTCCTCGACAATATTGGTCGTTGAGTGTTTCAAGGGACCTTGCTTATCTCCAGGATTGCTTTTTACCAGCTGTATATGACCCAATACAACAGGGTCATTTTCAAGCAAATACAGGACTTCTCTGAAACCCTGCCTGACCAATTTCAAGAACATCTTCAAAACCTTGTCAACAAGAGGTTTGAGGCAGGAAATCACGAGATAAGAACAGCTTACGATATCTTCGACACCTCCACTAGAGTGTCTGCAACTGCCATTTCAGGAAGACGCTGGGCCTGGCTCAAGTCTTCTGACCTTCACCCAGAAGTACAAGACAGGCTCTCCGACCTGCCCTGTATAGGAGATAATCTGTTCGGTGAACAGATTCAGCAAATAGTGGCTGAATTAAAGGATCATCATGAGACCCTCAAACAGCTCTCATCGATACCTTCTGACTTCCCTTCTAGACAGCCCTTCAAGAAGGACTCTAAGAAGTCATTCTTCTGCCCAAGGAAGTACTATCCTCCACCAACAAGGTCCCGAGTTATGAGGCCTTATCAGAAATCTCAACCCCGCCAGCCCCGGAAGCAAAAGCCACAAGCAGCTCCCCAGCCGGGGCCCGCTTCAGGTTTTTGACATTCCCTTGGAGAGCAGCAGCCTGATCCCTCTGCCAGCCATACCAGTGGGAGGTCGATTGTGCCACTTTCACGGCATGTGGCAATCAATCACAACTGACCACTGGGTGCTAGCAATCATTGCTCAGGGTTACCACCTGAACTTTCTTGCTCTTCCACCGGAATCACCACCTCTACAAGCGTGGAGAGTAACCGACCACTCTGTCCCTCTGGAGCAGGAGGTTTCCCTTCTTCTCCAGTTAAGAGCAATAGAACCCATTACCTAGACAGATCAGGACACATTCCACTAGGGCTCAGGTGGTTTCGTGGGTGGAACTTCAGTTGCCTCCCATTCAGGCCTATCCTGTAAAGTGCGGCCGTGTTTACCCTGCTCCTAAGCCACTTTTAACTCACGTTCCGGCCGCGTTAGCCCTTCCTGCGATCCCGAATCCCCTTTAACCTACTCCTACCGCGTCCTAAATTCCCCGGGTAACCCCTTCCGCCCGCGGCATGCATATTGCATGCAAACGAGCGAATTAGCTCGATATTGCATGCAAACGAGCCAATTAGCTATTCCCCTAGCATCCCGTAACCCGCGCCCCGACTAACGCTACCTTTCCCTGCCGTTTTGTCGCGCGTTTAACCTGCAAACTTACCGCCTACCCTGACCCAGGCGGTAGAGGCAGGGGTAAGGGTAGGTGGCAAGCTTTCCCCCAGCCCCCGCTCACCTGCCCCGGCCGCGATTGTGGGTGCCGGTCCCCGTGGCAGCCCCAGTCCTCTCCCCTGCTCTCGAAGCAAAAAAAAAAAAAAGCGAAAAAAAAGTTGCAGCCCCCCTCCGATGTCCAGAGGAGGGCTGCAAAGTTTTTTTCGCTTTTTTTTTTGGCTTCGGGAGCAGGGGAGAGGACTGGGGCTGCCACGGAGACCGCTTTCCCCGTGCAAGTAAGTTGTTTCGCCGCTTGTATTTTCTCCCCCCTCCCGGAGGGCGGGGGGAGAAGAGACAAGCGGTGAAACTGAGCGGCAAAGCCCGAACCCGACCCGGACCCCCAACCCCCAACCGGACCCGGCCTGACCGCTGTCAGTCTGTTCTCCCTCCTCCCGGAGCAAGGCTGCTTTTCGCGCCCTGCTCCGGGAGAGGGGAGAAGATGACAGCGGCGAAACTGAGCGGCAAAGCCCGAACCCGACCCGGCGAAGCCCGAACCCGACCCGACCGGACCCCCAACCCGGACCCGACAAGCGATGAAACTGAGCGGCGAAACTAAAAAAAAAGAAAAGCAATTTTTTTTTTTTCAAAATTGACAATTTGGGGTTTTTTCCAAAAGCGACTTACTTTTGGGATCTGTCAAGATCCCAAAAGTAAGTCGCTTTTGGACGCAAGCAAAACTTACTTTTTGCAGCCATCGTCAGTAACACGACCTGGCTCCGTAGCTCCTCCCGAAGACAAAGATGGCCGCCTGCACGGGGAAAGCGTACAATTGGCCGCTGAAGACGTGACGTCACGATGTCACGTCTTCAGCGGCCAATTGCACGCTTTCCCCGTGCAGGCGGCCATCTTCTCGGGAGGAGCTACGGAGCCAGGTCGTGTTACTGACGATGGCTGCAAAAAGTAAGTTTTGCTTGCGTCCAAAAGCGACTTACTTTGGGATCTTGACAGATCCCAAAAGTAAGTCGCTTTTGGAAAAAACCCCAAATTGTCAATTTTGAAAAAAAAAAATTGCTTTTCTTTTTTTTTAGTTTCGCCGCTCAGTTTCGTCGCTTGTCGGGTCCGGGTTGGGGGTCCAGTCGGGTCGGGTTCGGGCTTCGCCGGGTCGGGTTCGGGCTTTGCCGCTCAGTTTCGCCGCTGTCATCTTCTCCCCTCTCCCGGAGCAGGGCGCGAAAAGCAGCCTTGCTCCAGGAGGAGGGAGAACAGACTGACAGCGGTCAGGCCGGGTCCGGTTGGGGGTTGGGGGTCCGGGTCGGGTTCGGGCTGGGGGAAAGCTTCGCCGCTGTCAGTGTCTCTTCTCCCCTCCTCCCGGAGCAAGGCTGCTTTTCGCGCCCTGCTTCGGGAGGAGGGGAGGGGGACTGGCAGTCCCGACTTCTGGTATCTGTCATTTCCATTTGAAATGACAGATACCAGCGTGGCGTGAAGCCTTAGCCCCGCGCACCCAGGATCCTGTATAGGCGCTCTATCCAGTATCCTGGGTTGCGCGGGCCTAAGGCTTTTTGGACGCGGCTTACATTTACATATAATTAGGCTTCAGGATCGAGCGGTAGGTGAGCTGCACTGTGCGGGCGGTAACCGCGGGTGCCATAGGCACTAACGCAGCTCTTCCTACCGCTCGGTACTGGATCACCCTGACTGAGATTTGGTGAGCAGCAACATGGTCCTACTTACACACTTCCTCCAAGCATTACCAATTGGATGTTAGGGCTCAGAATGATGTGGTTTTCACAGGTGGTGTGTTGATGGGACTATGGGCAGCCTTTTGCTCTTTTTGGGAGTAGCTTTGGTACATCCCACTGGTGTGGAATGTCCTGCCAGAATGCAAAGGAAGGAGAATTTACTACTTAAGAACATAAGAACATGCCATACTGGCCAGCATGCCATACTGCCCAGCATCCAGTTTCCAACAGTGGCCAATCCAGGCCATAAGAACCTGGCAAGTACCCAAAAACTAAGTCTATTCCATGTTATTGTTGCTAGTAATAGCAGTGGCTATTGTCTAAGTCAACTTAATTAATAACAGGTAATGGACTTCTCCTCCAAGAACTTATCCAATCCTATTTTAAACCAAGCTACACTAACTGCACTAACCACATCCTCTGGCAACAAATTCCAGAGGTTAATTGTGCGTTGAGTGAAAAAGAATTTTCTCTAATTTGTTTTAAATGTGCCACATGCTAACTTCATGGAGTGCTCCCTAGTCTTGCTATTATCCGAAAGAGTAATTAACCGATTCACATTTACCCATTCTAGACCTCTCTTGATTTTAAATACCTCTATCATATACCCCCTCAGCTGTCTCTTCTCCAAGTTGAAAAGTCCTAACCTCTTTAGTCTTTCCTCATAGGGGAGCTGTTCCATTTCATTTATCATTTTGGTAGCCCTTCTCTGTACCTTCTCCATCGCAACTATATCTTTTTTGAGATGTGGCGACCAGAATTGTACACAGTATTCAAGGTGCAGTCTCACCATGGAGTGATACAGAGGCATTATGGCATTTTCCGTTTTATTCACCATTCCCTTTCTAATAATTCCCAACATTATGTTTGCTTTTTTGACTGCTGCAGCACAATGAACCGATGATTTCAATGTGTTATCCACTATGATGCCTAGATCTCTTTCTTGGGTGGTAGCTCCTAATATGGACCTTAACATTGTGTAACTATAGCATGGGTTATTTTTCCCTATATGCATCACCTTGCACTTATCCACATTAAATTTCATCTGCCATTTGGATGCCCAATTTTCCAGTCTCAGAAAGTCTTCCTGCAATTTATCACAATCTGCTTGTAATTTAACTATTCTGAACAATTTTGTATCAGCTGCAAATTTGATTACCTCACTCTTTGTATTTCTTTCCAGATCATTTATAAATATATTGAAAAATACGGGTCCCAATACAGATCCCTAAGGCACTCCACTGCCTACTCCCTTCCACTGAGAAAATTGTCCATTTAATCCTACTCTGTTTCCTGTCTTTTAGCCAGTTTGTAAGCCATGAAAGGACATCACCACCTATCCCATGACTTTTTACTTTTCCTAAAAGCCTCTCAAGAGGAACTTTGTCAAATGCCTTCAGAAAATCCAAATACCTACATCTACCGGTTCACCTTTATCTACATGTTTATTAACTCCTTCAAAAAACTGAAGCAGATTTGTGAGGCAAGATGCCTTGGGTAAAGTAATGCTGACTTTGTTCCATTAAAACATGTCTTTTTATATATTCTGTGATTTTGATATTGTTAGGGGCACTGGCCCCCTCTACTTACTGGTGTCGTGCCGGCATTCCTATCACATCCAGGATCGTGGTCTCGGTGGGGAGCCGCACCAGATGCGCTGCCTCCTGCGCCACCCGTCCTCCACCGACGCGGCCCCCTGGCGCAGCCCGGCCAATTGCAGGTTCCTCCTCCCGGCTGCCTTAGGCACGCTCGCACACTTCCTCCCTCCTTTTAAAGGGACAGCAGCAGGCGCTGCTCCTATTTCCGGCCCTGGCCTATATCTATGCAAGGTCTGCCCTCAGACCTTGCCTTGGCTTCCTATGGTTCTCTTTCCGCTTGGAATTCCTGGACCCTTGTCTTTGTTTTGGATTTTCTGGATTTGGACCCCTGCCTGATTTTTGGACCATATGTATTGCCACCTGACCTGACCCTTGTCTGACTACTGGACCATGAGCATCGCCACCAGATCTGACCCTTGCCTGACTACTGAACCATGAGTATTGCCACTGGACCTGACCCTTGGCTGACTACTGGACAATGAGTATCACCGCCTGCCCTGACCCTTGCCTGACTACTGGACCACGAGCACCACCGCCAGCCTTGAACTTTGCCTGGCTTCTGGACCACAAGACTTCACGTACCTGAGACCCCTCGTAAGTCCAGCTGGCCCCGGTACCCAAAGGCTCAACCTGCGGGGAACGAGGGCTGGTAGTGGTGAATGCACCTTGGGGTCTCAGTCACTCTCTGGCCTTGCCAGCTGATGGTGGGAACCTGTGGGGCTCCTCCCCATAGGTGGTGTCAACTCCCCCTCGGCCCAAGGATCCACTACCGTAACAGCAAGCCAAGGCAATGGTTTCAGCGGAGGCTTCAGCATGGCAGGCTATACTCGGACTGGCAGAAAAAAATACTGGAGCAGCAGAAAGTTCTAGAGTTCTTAGCTGCCTCCATGGACTCGGTTGCCCCTGCAGGTTCTGCACCTTCACCTGCTCCGAGTGCCTCGGGGATAGTCTCATTGTCCCATCCAGTCATTCCACTTCCAGCACCTCCCTGATATGCAGGTGACCCTCAGCACTGTTGCGGGTTCCTTAACCAGTGCAATATGCACTTTTGTCTCCAGGCGACACTATTTATGGATAACCTCACCAAGACTACCTACATCCTAACCTTGCTCGAGGGTAAGGCCCTTTCCTGGGCCTCCCCCCTGTGGGAGCAGTCAGATCATATCCTGCTGGACCTTCCTGGCTTTCTGCACTGGTTCTGATCCGTATTCAAGGATCCCGGGTGACAGTCCATAGCTAGCACCGAACTCTTGCACATCTGTCAGGGTGGTTGCCCCCTGCTGGACTATACCATCAAGTTTAGGACCCTGGCGTTTGAACTTCACTGGGAGGAGCCCTGCCTGAGAGCCATCTTTTTGGATTGACTTTCCCCTAGGATCAAGGACGAGCTGGCCGGCCATGAACTTCCTGCACCTCTAGCAGGCCGGATCGACCGTCGTCTTCAGGAAAGAACACGGGAATTCTCCAGTGCCAAACGACGCACATCCATGCCTGGAAGCCCTCGGCAAGTCTTGCCTGCTTCGCGGCCTTCTCCTGCAGAGGGTCCTTCTGAAGAGCCCATGCAGTTGGGCCATGGGCCTTTGTCTCCGGAGGAGCACCAAAGATGTCAGCGAGGCAGTCTCTGTCTCTACTGTGGGGCCACAGGGCACCTTATTGCCCAATGCCAGGTCCGAATGGGAAATGCCCACGCCTAGGTATCCCCGGGGGAGTGACCCTAGGCCTGACCGCACCAGCTCCCCCGCTAAGCCAACCGGTGACCCTCTCTGTAGGGGGCTGTGATTTCCATACCCTTTCCCTTGTGGACTCCGGAGCAGGAGGGAATTTCCTCCTACAAGAATTTCTCGACTAGTTGCAGATTTCCACTCGTCCCTGTCCTGTTCCACTCACACTCTCCTCCATCCATGGGGATCCCCTCCCGGGGAGGATTACATGCAATGCTGTCCCCTTGCTTTGCCATGTTGAGCCTGACCACCATGAGCATATTTCATTTTATGTGATCCAAAGGGCTATTCATCCCGTGGTCGTCGGAATGCCCTGGTTGCAATAGCATAACCCACAATTCGACTGGGCCTCGTTGAAGATAGTCCAGTGGGGCACATCCTGTCCATAAAACTGTACGAACAAAGCCACGAAGACCAGTTGCTGTTCTACTTCTGCACTTCTTAAAGGACTGGAGTACCTCCTCACTACATTCAATTTGCTGATGTCTTCTCCCCGAAGGCTGCGGACATTCTTCCTCCTCACCAGGAGTTCAACTGCATCATCAACCTTCTGCCTGGTTCAGTACCACCCCGGAGAAGAGTCAATCCATTGTCTCTGCCGGAGACCCATGCCATGTCGGAATATATCTGAGAAAACCCTCAGAAAGGCTTCATCCAGCCCTCCAAGTATCCAGCCGGGCCAGACTTCTTTTTTTTAAGCAAAAAGGATGGCAGTCTTTGGCCATGCATCGATTACCGAGGCCCAAATGCCATCACAGTGAAGGACCGCTACCCACTCCCGCTGATATCGGAACTCTTTGACTGACTCCAAGGAGCTAAGATTTTTTCTAAATTGGATCTCCGGAGTGCCTACAACTTAGTCCGGATTAAGAAGGGGGATGAGTGGAAGACAGCATTTAACACTCGCAATGGTCATTAAGAATGCCATTCGGTCTCAGCAATGCGCCTGATGTCTTCCAAAATTTCATGAATGAAATCTTCAGTGACCTCCTCTACTACTGCATTGTCGTATACCTTGACAACGTTCTAATTTACTCCAAAACCTTGGATGCTCATCGCCGGGATGTGACTCGAATTCTACAGTGTCTTGGAGAGAATCCCTTCTACTCTAAATCTGAGAAATGCCTGTTTGAAAAGGAATATTTACCCTTTTTAGGGTACATCGTGTCAAACCGGGGTTTCCTGATGGACCCGGCCAAACTCAAGAGTTTCCAGGACTGGCCTCGCCCTAGCGACTTGTGAGCCCTTCAGCATTTCTTAGGCTTCATGAACTATTATTGCAGCTTTATTAAGAACTACTTTCGATTGGCCACACCCTTCACAGCTCTCACACACAAGGGAACCGATGTCCAAGATTGGCCCGCCAAGGTACTGGAGGCCTTCCAGGCACTTAAAGTCCTCAGCCAGTATGACCCATATGGAACCCTCACCCCTGCTCCTTCTCCGGAAAATGTAATCAATCTCAGCACAACTATGCCATCGGGGACAAGGAGCTTCTGGCGATAAAACTAGCCTTAGAAGAGTGGCACCACTGGCTGGAGGGTGCATAACATCGGATCACTGTATACACTGATCATAAGAATCTGGAGCATTTGCACCGAGCCCAGCGCCTCAATCCACACTAGGCTTGTTGGGCCCTGTTTTTCATGAGCTTTGATTTTGAACTCCGCTACCAGCCTGCAGCCAAAAAACTTTGAGCGGACACACTTTCCCGCTCATTCTCACCGGAAGACCATGAAGAGCCCATGCGGCACATCATAGAGCCCACTCGTCCCCCAAAGACTTTGTAACAGGGTCCTTCGGTGGGGCCATGACTCCCGTATGGCAGGACATTCTGCAGAGCTCTGACCTTGTCCCTGCTCCAGCGATTTTACTGGTGGCATCAAGCTATATATGCCTATGTGGATTTTTGCCCTGTCTCTGCCCAGCAAAAAACACAGGTGGGCAAACCCTGGGGCCTCCTTCAACCCCTACTGGCTCCCAGCGAACCATGGACACACCTGTCTATGGATTTCCTTGTGGACCTGTCTGCCTTAGGAGGCAATACCATCATCTGGGTAGTGGTGGACCGCTTTTCCAAGATGGCTCATTTCACGGCTCTGTCATGCCTTCCTTCGGCGTTCCAACTGGCACAACTTTTCATCCAGCACGTTTTCCGGCTACATGGTCTCCCTTTACACATCACCACTGATTGAGGGCCGCAGTTCATCATGAAGCATTGGCAAAACCTCTTCAAAAAATTCCATGTCACCCTTGATTATAGCACCGCCTATCATCCCCACGTGAACGGCCAAGCAGAGCGCACCAATCGGGCCTTAAAGCAGTTCCTAAGGATATACGTCAATGCCCACCATGACGATTGGGCCTCATTACTCCTGTGGGCCAAATTCTTCCACAACTCACACCCCTGTTCCGCAATGGGAGCTTCACCCTTCCAAATAGTTTATGGGAAACAACCTCTTCCACCTTTACCTCTCCCTCTGGCTGTCCCCTCTCTGTCTGCCCACTAACTGTGCGCACTAACCCGAAAACAAATTTTTCCTGAAATTTCTTGAAAAATGTGTTTGGGTTTCGGGCTCCCCGAACCAGGATGAATGCAATTCACTGGTTATTTCTATTAATTCATTTGAAGAACTGGTAAGTGACATATCCAGCCCCTAAGATTAGTTGATGTAAACTTTTTTGCTGAGCTCAGTGTTTCCCAGTCGTTTGGAAACATGAGTTCTTGACTGTAGATAGTCATGTTCAAGAGTAATCAGTTTGTCCTCAGTTTGGCTTTTCTATAGATACTGGCAGGCTGATGTTGGGAGCAGAGCTATATGTCAGTGACATCAGTGAGTCAGCTTTACACTGTCTTGATCTGCTGGCAGACAGAGATGCAAACAACACAGTAAACATTAGTGAAAATTTGATGTGATTTGGAATGAGGAAAGATATACAAAGATGATATTTCTATAATGTACTCTCGCTCTAGCTTGATGCACTCTCTATCTGGGCACTACAAGCCCTAGAAGTTCTCTCTCTCTCTCTCCCTCTCCCTCAATGGTGTTAAAACTAGGGATGTGAATCGTTTTTTGATGATTTAAAAAATTGTCCGATATATTTTAAATCGTCAAAAATCGTTAGAGGCACGATACAATAGGAATTCCCCCGATTTATCGTCAAAAATCGTAAATCGGGGGAGGGGGTGGGGAAGGGGGAGGGCGTGAAAACCGGCACACTAAAACAACCCTAAAACCCACCCCGACCCCTTAAAATAAATCCCCCACCCTCCCGAACTCCCCCAAAATGTTTTAAATTACCTGGGGTCCAGTGGGGGGGTCCCGGTGTGATCTTCCACTCTCGGGCCACGGCTGCGTTAATAGAAATGGCGCCGGCGCTACCTTTGCCCTGCCATTTTGGTTCCTGTCCCCCGACGTCACGAGCGCAGGAGATCGCTCCCGGACCCCCGCTGGACCCCCAGGGACTTTTGGCCAGCTTGGGGGGGCCTCCTGACCCCCACAAGACTTGCCAAAAGTCCAGCGGGGGTCTGGGAGCGACCTCCTGCACTCGGGCTGTATTGCAAAATGGCGCCGGCCATATGGCCGGCGCCATTTTGCAATACGGCAATACGACCCGAGTGCAGGAGGTCGCTCCCGGTCCCCCGCTGGACTTTTGGCAAGTCTTGTGGGGGTCAGGAGGCCCCCCCCAAGCTGGCCAAAAGTCCCTGGGGGTCCAGCGGGGGTCCGGGAGCGATCTCCTGTGCTTGTGACGTCAGGGGACAGGAACCAAAATGGCCGGCGCTACCTTTGCCCTGTCACATGACAGGGCAAAGGTAGTGCCGGCGCCATTTCTATTAACGCAGCCGTGGCCCGTGAGTGGAAGATCACACTGGGACCCCCCCCACTGGACCCCAGGCAATTTAAAACATTTTGGGGGGGTTCGGGAGGGTGGGGGATTTATTTTAAAGGGTCGGGGTGGGTTTTAGGGTTGTTTTAATGTGCCGGTTTTCCCGCCCTCCCCCGATTTATGATTTAAACGATTTTTAAAAAAACAAAACCGCGATGATCAGATTCCCTCCCCCCCCAGCCAAAATCAATCGTTAAGATGATCGATCACACGATTCACATCTCTAGTTAAAACATGTGTTATGCTATCAGAAGCAACATTAAGTGTCCCTCATTTTCATAAACTCTTCCCCTTTGACTAAATTTTCAGAATTTGCATATGCATCATGCGATGTAAAAAATAATGTATGCCTTATGACCCTCACTCATTTTGATGAATGACCCTGTATGTCTGACAAACTCAGCAAAGCCTCACAGACCAAATAGAGGGATAAATCCAAAAGTTCAACTTCAAAATCAAGGAGCTGAACCTATACATATTGTGTTTCTATTGAGGACTGAAGTGGAAACAAAAAGAGTTTTCGTTCATCAATATGTGCTCCAATCTTTCTCACGCTCTGTCTCATCATTGCATCAGACTTCCTCTCATGTCTCCATTTACTGTTCATTTTTTTCATAATCTCTTCATCTATAATCTATCTTTCACTCTTCACTACAATTTTCTCCTACTCCATCTTCTCTCAGTCTCCACCATGGTATCTCCGCTTTCATCTTTTTTTTCTTAATCTCTCCCAATCTCCCTTTCCAATTGCCTCCTCTTATTCCTTTCTTGCCCAACTTCATAAGAACATAAGAAATTGCCGACGTGTCCACTCTGTTGCAGATCTTAGTATCATCTGCAAAAAGACAAACCTTCCCTCCTATCCCTTCCGCAATGTCGCTCACAAAGTCTGCCCCAAACCTTCCGCTACTGAGGATGTGCCTGATGTGTCTTTATTTGACCACTCACAAGAAAGATAACAACACTAGATGTTTTTCTTCCTCTCACTAGGTGCTAGAACCAGAACCTACCAATTCATTTTGTCCTGCTTTTAATACTGTATAATGTTCAGGAAGCATTTCAGATTAGCATGCATTTTGAATCTGCTAAATTACAATGCTTCTTTTAAAGACATTGTTAACTATGCAGAATAGCATGCTTGACAACACAGTTACTGTGTTGCATATTATCATTGCCAACACAAGTATGTTTGTTATAACTTGGATAATGAACAAGAGAAAGGAATTTGGAATATTGAGGATCTGAAATCATTAGACTTCAGCACTGATGGAACATTTGCATAAATTCTATTTGGTGCCAAATAAGCAATTGTGTATTGATGCTGGTCTCTAGGGGGAAGCAGATAAATTGCTTTCAGCATATGAACCCATCATGAAGATTAATTCACAATAGCTAAATAGTGCTCAAAACCAGGCTAATACAATATTCATGAAGTTGGAAATATTGTATACTTCAGGGCTGAGGGATTTACAAATGTAAAATCTTTGAACTTCTTATTGTTCTACATTACCTAGCTAGTAAAATCAGGAGCAATTTATGTGAAACACAGGCCTATAACTTTTCTCAAACAGTACTCTTGGGAGCAATAGATAAAAGTTGGATCCCACACTTCCATGTTGATTGAGACATAATCTACAAAGATATATGTATTATGTCAAAGGCTGCAGGCAGTTTAGTTTTGAAATCATATGAAGAAAGGTCTGCTATTACCCAATCTGATTTCTAATTGAATAATTTAATGAATTTTCCTGCTAGAAACTTGTGTATTATTTCCTTATCTCATCACTTCTGCTCTCATACAACATAATTAAAATGTAATTTATTTTCAATTTTTAACAATCTATTACAACTCTACTAAATACTTCTATATGCAGCAAATATTGGAATGCAATATTCTATAAATAATTTAGATTGAAGCTTCACTGTGGTTTTTCTTTGATTGTAGTACATGTGTTTTCTTGTAAAACAAATAAATAAATAGGTACAAGATGTAATATTACCAAATTCTAATTTTTCCATCTGAAGAGAGAAAATTCAAAAAAGGTTTGTTTGTGCATTCTTTTAAAATGAATATTAATCCAAACTGAAGCAGGTAATTTTTTTTCAGTTCATTTTACATGAAACAAATGTATAGTATCCCTGAGAATCTCAAAAGAATTTGAACTTATTCATTTAGAAAATAGTGCACATCATAGGTAATTGATGCATTCTATTTTCTGAAATGAATAAAAACAAAAATAAAAAAAAGGCCAACAAAATGAAATAATTAAAAAGTTATCTGAAAATGAAAAAAAATGAATTGAAATGAAAAAGATTTCTCTTCACTTCCCTACTTGCCATTTTCTTTACAGCATTAGCTTATATCTGTTTGGATAAATAAAAATAATTGAAAGCAGTTTATAATAAATATTTTACTAAGTTGTTGAAATGAAAAAATACATACATGTACACATCTACCCCCCTCATACCAGCACTCAGAATGGCATACAACATTGTAAATTCAGAACATTGCACTGATACGGCAGAGTTCTTTATGAAGTGAACCTTTCATAAAAAATGTTTAAAGCTTTTTGAGAAGTTATTATGCACTGAAAGTTTGATTCACCCGAAATTGGGACTTAAAAATGTTTCCACAAGAAACATATTTACTGACTTTGGTGAAGACAAATGATCACATTTTATAGTTAAAAAACAGAGACCCTACATGACACCAATCAGGTTTCATAAAAACATCCTCTTCATGTGGTTTTCAGACTGACCCCTACACTACATAGGGCAATACATTATCAGTTTTTGTTGTGATTCCTCCCCTGGCTGGAGCCACGGGAGGTCCCTCACCTATGCTTGTGCGGCTGGAGCTGCGTTCCTGCCTCTGCTTTGTGTCCGCCATTGGGCCAGATCTTAAAATCTACGCGCAGGCGTAGGTTTGTTTGTGCAACCCGGCATGAACAAATCTACGCCTGATTTTATAACATGTGCGTGCTGCCGCACGCATGTTATAAAATCCAGCCTCGGTGCGTGCAAAGGGGTGCACACATGTGCACCTTGTGCACGCCGAGCCCGAGGGGAGCCCCGATGGCTTTCCCCATTCCCTCCAAGGACGCTCCAAAATCGGAGCGGCCTCAGAGGGAACTTTATTTTGGCCACCCCCCCCACCTTCCCCTCCCTTCCCCTATCTAACCCACCCCCCAGCCCTAACTAAATCATCCTCCCTACCTTTATTTCAAAAGTTACGCCTGCCTGAGGCAGGCGTAACTTGCATGCGCCGCCTCGCCATCCCCCAGCACAGGCTGCTGTGCTGGGGGATTCGGCCCCGCCCCCAAACTGCTGCCACACCCAGGGCCCACACCCGGACAGCCCTCGGACACGCCCCCAACTGCTGCCACGCCCCCTGGCCCGCCCCATTCACGCCCCTTTTTCAAAGCCCCGGGACATACGCGCGTCCTGGGGCTTGCATGCGCCACCGAGCCTATGCAAAATAGGCTCGCGCACACTGGGGCAGATTTTCTTAGGTTACTCATGTAGCCTTTGAAAATCTGCCCCATAGCCTACAAGATCAGGCTGCCAAGGCTGAAGTAAAAAGTTACAATGCATTACTAGCTGAAGAATGTTTTAAGTAAATCTGTATCTTCATATATACTTTGTAGTCTTAAATTGTGATCTTTTTAAAATTGCTAAAAGTCAAGGGATTCATAGATTCTAGGAATGTGAATCGTGTGATCGATAATCTTAACAATCGATTTTGGCTGAGGGGGGGGGGTAAATCTGATCGTCGTGGTTTTTTTGGTTAAAAAATCATTTTATCGGGGGAGGGCGGGAAAACCGGCACACCAAAACAACCCTAAAACCCACCCCGACCCTTTAAAACAAATCCCCCACCCTCCTGAACCCCCCCCAAAATGTTTTAAATTACCTGGGGTCCAGTGGGGGGGTCCCGGCGAGATCTCCCGCTCTCGGGCCACGGCTACGTTAATAGAAATGGCACCGGTAGCCCTTTGCCCTTACCATGTGACAGGGCAAAGGTAGCACCGGTGCCATTTTGCTTCCTGGCACCCGACGTCATGAGTGCAGGAGATCGCTCCCGAACCACCGCTGGACCCCAGGGACCTTTGGCCAGCTTGGGGGGGGCCTGCTGACCCCCACAAGGCTTGCCAAAAGTCCAGCGGGGGTCCAGGAGCGACCTCCTGCATGCGGGCCGTATTGCCAATATTCAAAATGGCGCCGGCGCTATCTTTGCCCTGTCACATGGTAAGGGCAAAGGGCCACTGGCGCCATTTCTATTAACGCAGCCGTGGCCCGAGAGCGGGAGATCGCGCCAGGACCCCCCCACTGGACCCCAGGTAATTTAAAACATTTTGGGGGGGTTCGGGAGGGTGGGGGATTTGTTTTAAAGGGTCGGGGTGGGTTTTAGGGTTGTTTTGGTGTGCCGGTTTTCCCGCCCTCCCCTCCCCGATTTACGATTTTTTGACGATAGATCGGGGGAACTGCTATTGTATCGCGGCTCTAACGATTTTTGACGATTTAAAATATATCTGACGATTGTTTTAAATCTTCAAAAAACGATTCACTTCCCTAATAGATTCATATATAAAGAACTTGATATCTCTTGCTTTTGTCTTCTAACATATATATGAATTAGGGAATCATTTTTACTCTGAAACATAGTAGAACTATTGATAGTGGTCTAAAATCTGTACAACTACAATATTAAGATAAATGTCACAATTAAGCACAGTGGTAGTGGCTGGACAGGATAAGCAATTTCAGGGATCTTTTATTCTTTTATTTTATTGACTTCTTCTGTTGAAGTGGTACATTGAGAAATATTTGTAGATGTAATTAAAAGTATCAGATTATATCCATTTTCTAATTATTGATAGTTACTTGACACCTACTTTCAGTTCCATAACAAAACCAGCAGATAACTGCAACAATTAAGACAACAAGGACTGGCAAGGCTTCCTCTACAATAGTGCAGAAGAGAGATACACAACTATAAGATGAAAATAACTGCTAATAGATTCAAGCAGTGGCAACGGAGAGGACAGAAAAAGAGAAGCAGTGCAGGCACGGACCTCCAGACCTTACCAGTCCCACAAGACAGATGAATTAAAAAGACAGAGATGAGTAAAAGAGAAGAAAAAAAGGAAAATAGATAAGGGGGGAGGAAAGACAGGGATATGGACTAGACCGAGAAAGAAAAGAGATGGATAATTGGTGGGGGTCTCTCTCACTGTTATTTTTATGTTAACTTACTCCCAAATAATCTTACTGCCTACCCAGTTTTAATAAGTCATCAGTGGCCACTGGAATAAAATTCCCATAAGATGTGGAGCTTTTTGAGTAAATGATTGAAAATGTCACCTTTATGTTCTACATCTGCTGTAATCTTAAGCAAAGTTTAATTACAGTTTATAAATCTGAAAAGCTACCATTCTTACCCTTAGCTGTCAGCATCAACTACAAATTCCTATAACAAAGCTGCTAATGTTTACTCAGACTTATTATTTAGTGACCCACACATATGCAGTGCTATTTGCAAAGTCGGAAAAGAAGCAGCGAAGGGACCTATTCCTTTGTACAACATCTGTGAGCTATGCCTTCAGTGAAAGACAGAGAGTAGTTTAAGTATACTATTTGTGGCATGCTAGGAAAGATGATGGGAGATTATGTGACCCTTGGAGAAATTATGCATAGAAAACTAGTCTGTTTTAATGTCTGGGGTAACCACACCACATATTCTGATAGAAAACTATTTCTATTAAAAAAAAAACCAAAAATGGTTGCACAGATTACAGCAGATGGTCCAAAATACTAATCTTATGTCAAGTTCTCACAAAGGAATGATGTTATTCTAATCAATGTAAACAACCTGCGGCATCCTGGGATTTCCCTATTATTATAATTTTTCAGTTCAGATATTTCTTTTTATTTTATTTTCAGAGCAAAATTTCTTCCTAGTTCAGATTCTTGGGAGGAAAGGATCCAGAAACTCAGAAAAATACCATACAGTGCCCATTTAGGGGGGTAATTTTGTAACACTGCATCTAAATTGCACAGCTAATATGTATGTAAGTAACACCAAATTACAAGGTAGATTTATGCACAGACGTCCACTTTGAAAATTATCCCACTAAATCTACTCCCACACACTTACACCTGCTATTTGGTGTCCATAAAGTTTTAAGGAAAATTTATGGGCATATGGAATTTTCAAAACTATGCACTTAAGTCCAAATCCATTCCCAGCTCTACCCCCAAGAATGTGTCTGCTCAGTCCAAACAAAACTTATGCATGAGCATTACATAAACATCTAAGTTTACCTGCGTATTGGTTTAGGCAATTTTGAAAAAAAATGCTATTTCTGTTTATAAAACACTATTTAACTTGCAGAAGTCACTTTGAAAATTACCCTCCCTTGATGCAATATTTTATTTATTTCTCTGTTGTATTTGTGAATATTTAATTTGTATATATTTTTATACAATGGCTACTGTTCACAGCACAGAAAAAATAAATAGGTCAAAATAGATGAAGACAATTTTCAAACACCATTCACTTGGTAAAAAACCTTTTATGTGGGTAAAAGAGCTGTTTGAAAATTTTCCACCCTTAATCTGGTAAAAGTACACGTGGAGTTCTACCGCACATGTACATTTAATAGGGGTTAAGGGGAGGTGTTTCCAGGTGAGTTCTTTGATCTTTTCGGTCAGGATAAGGAAAGAGTGAATATACAATGGATTATGAAATATGCATGTGCTACTTTCCAGCTAAAGTTTGCCCACACAAAATTTGGAGCCAATGTAACAAAACCTGAACTAAAATCAGAGCAAGAGTTTGGCATTGGTTTTGATTAATGCATATGGTAGGAACCTGCAGCCCTGCAGGATACAGTAAGTTAATGGCATGCAAATGCCCCATGAGTAAAATAAAGTGTACTAAATGGACAGTGTGGGGCTTTTTTTTAATTACAGGCCATTTGCATGTCAAATCAGCACTAAAAATTAAGGAATTTATATGCTGTTTCCTTGCAACGTAATTTTGTCCTGCTGCTGAGGAGGAAGGATCCCTTCATCCTGGATTCTGTTTGTCCTGATCATTTCCTCTGATGGGAGCTAACGGTAGAAGACTGCTGACTTCTAAGGGATCCCCACCGCCCTAGACACTGGAGACAGGTACAGGCAGATATTGTCAACTCCGAGTGCTAGAGGCAGAAGTAGGCAAGTAGAGTTCATTTCTCCGAGTCAATTCCACAGACAGGCCACTGAGATAAGGAATCTCCTCTGCCTATCCCCTAGCTGGGTGGTTGCCATGGTTCCGGGGGTCACATGAAATGTCTTCTCTCTGGCAAGGAAGTGGTGGGTGGTGAACATGAGAATTTTCCATTTCTATTCTGAGAGTCATTCTCACTCCACAGTAAGGGAGAAGTGAGGACAGATCATAAGATGACATTGGCCACAGCGCTGAAGCCAGAGAGGGAGGCTTGCAGTCCTGCATTGACTCTGTTGTAGACGGTTGCTGTATTAGCCCTCCTTGCCTCCAGCAGCATCCTTTGGCGTTGGGGATGTGAGGGTGGCACCCTATGATCTGATCCAGTCCTACACAGTAGAATTTGTTTCTGTGCAGAATCCATCTTCATGTTTTCAACACCTTTAAGGGAGTGCATCCTGTTAGAGACCTTACTCAATAGCCCTTTTTGGTAGCAAGCCATCAATTCTATTCAACATTATGGTAAGTGATATTGCAAAAGGGCTATCAAACCAAATAAGGTTTGCTTTTCTGCAGATGATACCAAAATCTGCAATAGGATAGGCATCCTGAAAGATGTGGAAAACATGAGGAGGGATCTGATAGAATGAGGAATTGTCTACATTTTGACACTTAAAATTTAATGCTAAAAAATGAATGGTCATAAATTTAGGTTGTAAAACTCCAAGGGAGTGATACAATATAGGGGTTGAAGGTCTTCTGTTCACAAAATAAGAGGAAGGTCTAGAAGTTATCATATCTGATAATATTCTCATAGCCAAACAGAAAGATAAGGTTACAACAAAAGCCCGAAGGATGCTTGCGTGGATAAGGAGAGGATTAGCCAACAGGAGAAAGGAGGAGATATTGCCTCTGTATAAATCTCTGGGTAAGGTCTCACTTGGAGTATTGTGTACAGTTGCAGAGACTACGGGTGTGCATTCGTTTTGAACTTATAGGTAAAACACAACTTTTTTTTTTTTTAACTTAAAAAAGTGATGAGGCGAAAACGATCGGATTTCCAACTTATTCAACATAGCTATGTTGAATACGTTGGAAATCGCGATTGTTGATCGGGAATCGGTGTACGTATGGACATAGACTCAACTTATGGAATTCTCCATATGTCCATATTGACCGAAATTGACCCCCCCCCCCTTTTCGACTTATGAACATAAACTTTTGGTCTGCACATCCCTAGCAGAGACCATGCTTTCAAAAAAATATAAACCAGATGGAGCAAGTGCAGCTACTAAAATGGTCAGTATATGTGGGAACAGATTTAAGGATCTAAACATTGATACCTTGGAGAAAAGAGGGAAAGGGGAGATATAAATGAACCAAGGATTACATCCACAGGATGCAGATTTATTAATTAAAAAGAGGCTCCAGAATGAGGGATTATGAGATGAGGATGAAAGGAGGAATCTAGGAAAATATTTGTTTTTGGAGAGGGTGGTAGGTATATGGAACAGCCTCCCAGTGGAGGTGGAAGAGACAGGGATTGTGTTGGATAGGCATGTGCATTAGTTTCAAACAAAACTGAAAAACAAAATGAATAGGGGCTAATTCATTTCTTTCTGAGGAGCCCAAAATGAATTAAGAGGGTCCTCCAAATTAAATGAATCCTTTTTGTTTCATTTGTTTGAAATCAAATGATGTCTATAAGCCATTATAGTCAATGGACTCATAGAAAGCATAAGAAAACAGGTGCATTTGTACAGTTACAAATTGATACAGTGTAGAGCAGAAGGGGTGGGAAGTCATTGCAATGAAATAGAAAATACAGATGATATTTCCTACTTCATTGCATTTCAGGAAAAATGAAAACCAATTGGAAAAAACATGACATTTTGAGTTGCTTTTCCTATCATTTTTTTTTTTGGGGGGGGGGAGGTTAAAAAGATGCAAGATTAAAAGGGAAAGAAAAAACAAGAACCCGCCCCAACCTTTCCCATTTATACAAAAGCAAAGGCCCCCACCAGTGGATCACTTGCCCCCCTGTCTCCCCCCAGGACTCATCACAAACACCAGGTAATCTAGAGAGGGGGGGCCAGGAGTGATTTTACCACTCCTGGGCCGGTGGATGCCCTCATTCAAAATAGCACCAGCCGCCCTTTGCCCTTAACTTGTGACAGACTACTGGTTCCATTGGGCAGCCCCTGTCACATAGTTGGGAAATTGCTCCTGGGGCCCCACTAGACCGCCTGGTATTTGTGATGGGTCATGGGAGTGGGTGGTCCACTGATGAGGGGGGGGCTCCATTTTTGTATAATTTTTTTTTTTAATGAAAAAGTGCAACAAATAAAAAAAAAAAAAAAAAAACAATCTGTGGGTAGACCTGAAATGGCCCATCTCCAAAATGAAAATGAAAGCACCACAACATTTTTCAAGGCTCTCACCCTTATATATTCAGTCAGAAGAGAAGGGGAGGATGAGCATTTTGCTAAGGAGATGAGAGGAATGGCATATGACAGTGAAGCAATTTGCCAGTCTGACCTATCGCTGTGAACGAACAGGGTACAGTAATGCTGCTCTTGAAGACTAAGCATGTCAGAGATTTGCTCTACATTGTTTCTCAAGACATTGTCTATGTGAAAGCATATATCTAGCTCTAAGTGCTCTCTAAAAATTTTTGCTGCAGCATTTTTTATAGTCTCACTGTGCCAGCTACAGCCCACCACACAAGAGAGGATAGTAGTGAGGCAGGGCTAGGTCACAATATCTGTGTCTCATAGCTGATTTGTGTTGCTTTGCTAGCAGTTGCTATTCTGTTTTTCCTTTCTGGTGATTGAAGCCTTAGGTACACTTGATATTATTTATTTATTTATTTAGCATTTTTATATACCGACTTTCCAATAACGGAATTACTGATCAATTTGGTTTACATTTTAACAGAACAATAACATTGACAAGTAAATGTCTTACAAAGAATAGGTCGATATTTATTCTCTGTTTGCCTGGCAGCAGGCATAGAGTGGGCAGTGGGCATGTGAGCAGTGAGGGCAGGGCAGAAAGTGCAGTATAACAGGCTTTGTTGTGAAGCCTGTCTGTGTTAGAGAAGTAGTACAGAGCAGAGCAGACAGTGTGACACTCACTGTTTGCCTGGCAGCAAGCATAGGGGCAGATGCAATACAGTTTATCCATTTTCATTTCTGGCAGACAGCCGGTTATGATAACCAAGTTTACCGGTTTCAGTTTACCAGTTTTGGTTTTCGTAATCAGCAGCCGCCACGGGTTAGTGTTAGAAAGGAAGCACTAGGGGCACGCAAACATCCCTAGCACCTCCTTGCTAGTGTGACCCTCTAATTTGCTTATAGTATGGCGCTTCCTTTGCGGGCACCATGCGCATGTTAAGAAAGCAGGCGCTGACTTTTCAGCACTCGCTTTCTCCGTTTTTTTTAGCATTAGAACATAAGAACATAAGAAATTGCCATGCTGGGTCAGACCAAGGGTCCATCAAGCCCAGCATCATGTTTCCAACAGAGGCCAAAACCAGGCCACAAGAACCTGGCAATTACCCAAACACTAAGAAGATCCCATGCTACTGATGCAATTAATAGCAGTGGCTATTCCCTAAGTAAAATTGATTAATAGCCATTAATGAACTTCTCCTCCAAGAACTTATCCAAACCTTTTTTGAACCCAGCTACACTAACTGCACTAACCACATCCTCTGGCAACAAATTCCAGAGCTTTATTGTGCATTGAGTGAAAAAGAATTTTCTCCGATTAGTCTTAAATGTGCTACTTGCTAACTTCATGGAATGCCCCCTAGTCCTTCTATTATTCGAAAGTGAAAAGAACCAAGTCATATCTACTCGTTCAAGACCTCTCATGATCTTAAAGACCTCTATCATATCCCCACTCAGCATTGGCCCCATAGTGTGGGCAGTAGGTACTAGGCAGTCAATATAAGAGAGCAGTGAGGGCAGGGCAGAAAGTGCAGCATAAAGGTTGTGTTGTGAAGCCTGCTGTGTCAGAGAAGTACTGCAGATTAGACAGTGTGACACCCACTGTTTGCCAGGCAGTGTACACAGTGTGGGCAGTGGGTACTAGGTAGTGGGCATAGTGAGCAATGAGGGCAGGGCAGAGAGTGCAGCATAACAGACTATGTTGTGAAGCCTTTCTGTGCCAGAGAAGTAATGTAGAGCAGACAATGTGACACTCACTGCAGTGGTTTCTCTGTGTTCTCCACACAGCACAATGATACTGGCATAGTCTGGGCATTACAATATCACTTCAAAATATTGAATCCTTGTAATTTTCACATCCCCAGTGATGAAAAACAATCATGTCAGAGGTAGGGAAAGCCAGTACAGATGAAGTAAATGTAAATGTGTCCAAAATTAGCCAGATTTGCATTGGCACTGGCAGTGCCAGCAAGAACCCAAAAAGCAGTGCTGCACCAAACCTAAAGAAGGATTTCTTCTGAACTACTAAGGCAGCAAGAACCAGCTCTATGCCAATAAACCAGCATATGGAAATCTTTATGTGCCACTGCAGATGATAGTGAAAAAAGACAAATGATAAAGTTTCTCTTTCCATGGACTTGCTGCTGGAGAATAAAGTTTCTCCCAGCTCTGGAGTCTATTAATGCCAGGGTGTGAAACTCCTGGTTGTCGAAATTAATGGTGACAGGCAGAGTTAGTGGAGGAGAAGATGCGGTTAGGCCTAGGAGGAGTCCTCCAATGGATCCTAGGCCTGGGGGTTTCCCGGACGGAGAGGGCAAGAAGGTACCGCATGACCCGATTGGCCACAATACATGCAGAGGTCTGCTTTCTGGCAACGCTGCTTCTCCTTTGCCGATAGATGACTACAGCCCATTTGCATTTGTTCCTCTTCTTCAGTGTTAGGTGTAGAGATACCCTGAGTAGAGGATGTTGAGCGAACCAGTGGGGCACTAGAAGCCACTTTCTTTGTTCCTCTGATCTCCTGGGAATGTTTCCGTAGATGACCGGTGAGATCGTCTATGTGACCAGCAAGATCAATAAGGGAGTCCAGGGCCTCAAGGAGCCTACGAGCTGCAAACTTGTCTTTAATGTGTGGGCTAAGACCATCAAGAAATATGGTTCCCAGACAGCCCAGATCCCAGTGTAATTCTGATGAGAAGTCTGAAACTCAATGTCGTAATCAGTCAGTGATCTGGAACCTTGCTGCAAATGCAAGAGTGTAGATCTGGAGATAGCCTTTCACCCAGGTTCATCAAATATAGTTCGGAAGAGAGCGAGGAAGCCCAGTAGATCGTTAAGGATGGGATCTGTACGTTCCCAAAGGGGCGATTCCCAAGCCAATGCTTTTTCGTCCAGAAGGGATAAGATATATGTCGTTTTGGAGACTACATCTGGGAAGTATGCAGGTTGAAGGGAAAAGTGCATGTTGCACTCATTCAAGAAACCCCTACATAACAAGCGGTCACCTGCAAAATGAGGAGGAGCCGGCAAAGGTACTGGAGGCCGGAAGGGCGGTGCTTGCTTAGCTGAGTCAGGCTTGGCAGGCATTGGGATGGAATCCAGCCGGCTATTCAGTTGAGTGACAGTGTTAGCCAAAGTCTCTAGGATCTTCTGTTGCTCCGTGATTCACTGGACCAGGCCAGGGATGGCCTGAATTGCTGAGACCTGTGCCAGGTCCGTGGATTTGTAATCTGTTAGGATTCTGTAATATCAGTTGGTACGTGAACCCTGGGCTGAAGTGAGAGGTGGTACCATCCACGGGGAGGAGCCCCGTGAGCCTCACTCTCAGGTAGGCTAGGTCTCAGCTGGGGATAGACATGGAAGTAAAATAGAGTCTTTATTAAAGAGATAGAAGCACTACCCGTGGAGCCGGGGATGCCAGAGAGGAGGTCATACAGACCCAGAGACACAGGGTCCATGGAATAGGAAGTGCCCAGAGGGAATACCTCTGTAGCATCGGTAGAAGTCCGTGGACCGGGTACACTGAAGAGGTCTCCTGTAGAGATGGTAATGGCTGTGAGGCGGGATACACCGAAGAGGTCTTGGTAGAGCTGGTAGTGGCCCATGGGGTGGGGTACACCAATAGTGTCCTCAGTAGAGATGATAATAACCCGCAGAGCAGGGTATGCTGTGGGGTCCTCTGTAGAGATGACAATGGTCCACAGAGTGAAGTGCACTGTCGAGGCCCTTAGTGGATGTGGCAATGGCCTGCAGAGAGGGGTACACCTGTGAGGTCCTCGATAGAGTGGTAAGGTCCATAGAGCGGGTACCTCTGAAGGAGTCCTCTGTAGCGATGGTAATGGACCGCAGCGCGGGGTACACCAAAGAGGCACTTGATAGAGCAGAAAGTGATCCGCAGGGCGGAGTACTCACGAAAGAGCAGTGTTGGTTCCAGGGAAGCCCCGGGGAATGGGGCACGCAGAGTTCCAGGCATCAGGCCCTCCGAGGAGCAGATAGTCAGGACGAGAGAGAGGCCCCCGAGGAGCAGGTACCTGAGATGTCCACGTCGGAACAGGAACTGGAACACAGGGTCCTCAGGAAGCGAGGCGGAATTAGCAAGGATGAGACTCTTTGCCAAATCATCTTTAGGCAGGGCCAGCAAGTTTAAATATCCAAGGGGAATGACGTCATCTGGAGGGGATGCCAACGAGCTTCCTGCCATGACATGGATAAGACTGGCCCGTGTGCACGCGCGCATGCCTAGAGGGTCCCGATGGCAAAATGGCGGTCAGCGGCATCCTCTAAAAATCTCAGCAACCTATTGAATTTTTTATTAAAACTGGGTAGTTTCTCCAACAAAGCCCTCATTCAGAGGAAGAACAACCATTAGTTATTTATTTATTTGTGTAATAAGAACTAAGATTTTGTATATTCTCGGTGTTCACATTTGAATAACAAAATACATGCATAAAATTTCAAACACATAACATACATTGTCATACAATAAATAATACAATATAAACCAAAATAAATGAAAACTGTACCTGCATCCCAATAGTACCTGTCCCAAAGTCCTCCCAGAATATTTCTGCTTTTATCAATTTTCTAAATTTTAAATAATCCATTTCAAAATGCAACCCAACAGGCAAGGCATTCCATAATACTGGAGCACATATAGAAAAGGCTTTAGTTCTAGTTCTAAGTAATCTATACTTTTGCAAGGAGGGCAGAGATAACAATTCATGCCCATTAAACCATGTGAAACTTTATGCACTACCTTAAAAAATAGTCACTTACACACATACACACATGGCCTCCTATTGTCTTTGGACCGTCGTGGGATGAGCTTCACCACGGCCCTGCAGGCATCCTGATATATTTGGGCCCCTGAGGGCTTCTTGTCTTTGGGCCATGATGGGATGAGGTCCTCCATGGCCCACTGGCCTTCCTGATTGAGGCGGGAGAGTGGAAATTGCGCATGCAAACAAAAGACAGGCGTCTCCAACAGCCAACAGCGACTTGAATGCTGGCAGCTTGCAGCCTCTCTCCTTCTTCAGCTGCCGGTGGCCCCACAGCCACTCCTGCTGCTGCCAGAACACCACCTCCCCTGGGTTTGCTGCCTTGTGAAAGTGCACGTTATGCACACCCAGTCACGCCAGGCCTGGTTTTTGTGCCACTCAGCCTTGCTTCTATGCCCAGACCTTACAACTTTGATTTTCCTTTGCTACTGTGAATTGTTGTCGCACCACCAAAGCTAATAACTTGCCAGTCTGGGGGGGAGGGTACTTTGCAATTCTCATGATGCTCGGGAAGCTTGACACCATTCTTTGGGGCCGATGCAATAACGGCGCGTAGAAAGAGGGCACTGAACAGTTACCGCCCGCTCTCTTAAAACGCGCATGGTGCCCTAAAGGGGGGGGGTGCCATGCAATATTTAAATTAGGGCGTCGTGCTAGGAAGAAGGCGCTAGGGTCGCTTGTGGCGGCCATTTTTATTACTAGAAGATGGCCAGTTATGAAAACCGATGCCGAGTTTACCAGCGTCGGTCTTCATAACTCGGCGGTCTGCCGAGTAGGGGTGTGCATTCGTTTTGAACTTAAATGGAAAACGCAACTTATTTTTTTTTTTAACTTAAAAAAATGATGAGGCGTAAACGATCGGATTTCCAACTTATTCAACATAGCTATGTTGAATACGTTGGAAATCGCGATTGTTGATCTAAATAAAAATTTAAACCCCTCACCCTCCTTAATCCCCCCCCCCCCAAGACTTACCAAAACTCCCCAAGCTGGCCAAAAGTTCCTTTTGAGCCCAACGAGGGGTCCTGGAGCGAACCCGAGGGGAATCACGTGACGTCGGCGTACGTCGGAGTGACGCGGCGTCACGTGATTCCCCTCGGGTTCACTCCGGGACCCCTCGTTGGGCCCAAAAGACACTTTTGGCCAGCTTGGGGGGGTCAGGAGGCCCCCCCAAGTTGGCCAAAAGTTCCTTTTGAGCCCAACGAGGGGTCCTGGAGCGAACCCGAGGGGAATCACGTGACGCCGTGTCACTCTGACGTGGCGCCGATGTCACGTGATTTCCCTCGGGTTCGCTCCCGGACCCCTCGTTGGGCCCAAAAGGCACTTTTGGCCAGCTTGGGGGGGTTAGGAGGCCCCCCCCAAGTTGGCCAAAAGTTCCTTTTGAGCCCAACGAGGGGTCCCGGAGCGAACCCGAGGGGAATCACGTGACGCCGCGTCACTCTGACGTGGCGCCGATGTCACGTGATTCCCCTCGGGTTCGCTCCCGGACCCCTCGTTGGGTTAAAGGCACTTTTGGCCAGCTTGGGGGGGTCAGGAGGCCCCCCCAAGTTGGCCAAAAGTTCCTTTTGAGCCCAATGAGGGGTCCCGGAGCGAACCCGAGGGGAATCACGTGACGCCGCGTCACTCCGACGTGGCGCCGACATCACGTGATTCCCCTCGGGTTCGCTCCCGGAACCCTCGTTGGGCCCAAAAGGCATGTTTGGCCAGCTTGGGGGGGTCAGGAGGCCCCCCCAAGTTGGCCAAAAGTTCCTTTTGAGCCCAACGAGGGGTCCCGGAGCGAACCCGAGGGGAATCACGTGACGCCGCGTCACTCCGACGTGGCGCCGACGTCACGTGATTCCCCTCGGGTTCGCTCCCGGAACCCTCGTTGGGCCCAAAAGGCACGTTTGGCCAGCTTGGGGGGGTCAGGAGGCCCCCCCAAGCTGGCCAAAAGTCCCTTTTGGGCCCAACGAGGGGTCCCGGAGCGAACCCGAGGGGAATCACGTGACGCCGCGTCACTCCGACGTGGCGCCGACGTCACGTGATTCCCCTCGGGTCCGCTCCCGGAACCCTCGTTGGGCCCAAAAGGCACTTTTGGCCAGCTTGGGGGGGTCAGGAGGCCCCCCCCAAGTTGGCCAAAAGTTACTTTTGAGCCCAACGAGTGGTCCCGGAGCGAACCCGAGGGGAATCACGTGACGCCGCGTCACGTGCTCCTTGCAAAGGAGTTCAGGAATGGCGTCCTGACCCCGCTGGACCACCAGGGAGTTTTGGTAAGTCTGGGGGGGGGGGGGATTAAGGCGGGTGAGGGGTTTAAATTTTTATTTGCACATATGGACATAGACTCAACTTATGGAATTCTCCATATGTCCATATTGACCGCAAATGGGACCCCCTTTCGACTTATGGACTTATGAACTTAAACTTTTGGTCTGCACATCTCTACTGCCGAGTTATTTTATTTTATTTTTTTATTTAAAAAAAGAAGTACAGAAAAGCAGTTTTTTCTGCTTTTCTGTACTTCTTTTCAATGCGCTCAGCTATTAATGCCTGCACCAGCATTTCTCTGCTCCAGGCAGGCATTAATATATGAGTGATAAATGTGCGTCTGAGACGCACATTTATCTTTTTGCATTGGGTGTGAATGAGTAATAGGCTCATTCACATGCATTTGCATGTGATGAGCGCTATCTCATTCACTCCACGTTAGACGCATGTTAAATAGACGGTAATCCCCATATCCGACATGATACGAACTCCGTGAATGCCGGTATAGAAAAATACAAATAAATAAATAAATAAATAAATAAATATTGCTTTAGGGGACTGATTAGTGCCTATTTTACCCTCGTTTAACTGCTCGTTAAGAGTGTGCTCGGCATATTGCATTGGCCCCTTTGTGCTGATTGGCCTCTTTATCAGTACCTGCCTTGGAGGGTTTACTGCTACTTTTTCTGCTTGGTTCCTCCTTTATGTTGACTTAGGATGCTAATGCCACTTTCGGAGCCAGTTTGTCACTCGAGATGCTATCAAGGGTTTATGGCTGGTAAGTGGCAACTTCTTTTAGAGCATTGGGATGTCTTCCCATACTTGATCTCTTCTTGGTTTGTTATACCATGGTGTTTTGTCCCCAGCACAAACATTTGAAAAATAGTCAATAAAAGGCAGACACAGTTTCACTACAAGGCATGACATCACCTTTTCGTTCGATAGGTCTTCCTTTCCTCCAATATTCTCAGCCTAGATCTCCCACCCTGCTGTGGATTATTGATTACTCTGGGGTGGATCTTTTGCTCAAAAAAGCCCTCATTCTGAAGGAGAAAATGCTGGCACAAGGCAAAAAATGTTCACGCATAACCATTTCACTGATGTGATAACATTTACAGTAGCGCCAGAGATTTCATGCAAAAGCAGAAAATCAGAACAAGTAACAGACTGAGGGTGTTGCGATTCCGGGCCGACCCCGGAATCTCCTCCTACCTCGTCGGGAGGCCAGACGAGCTCCGTGCTCCCCAGGCCTCCAGGGACCTCTGCCGCCGCAGGCCCGGCGTCTCCCCACCTCGCCCGGGCCTGCAGCTCCTTCGGTTTCTGCTTCCCTGCCACGCTGAAGCAGCCGGCGTCTCGTGGCGGTAGGCTCCGCCCCCTAGACGCGCGCGCGCGTCTTACTTCAATATTTAAAGGGACCAGCGCGGGAAACTTACAGTGACGCCCCCTGATGACGTCAGATGGTGCAGGGTACTTAAGCCCTGCAGCTGGAACCAGACCTTGCCTTGCAACGAGGTTCCCAGGTATTTCCTGCTTCCAGTTGCTGCGTTCTCTTGTCCTCTTGTTCTTTGTGCTTCCTGATCCCGGATTGGCATACGACGTTCCCTGGCTCTCGACTCTGGACTGGCTTACGACGACTCTCTGGCTTCTGACCCCGGACCGGCTTACGTTGACTCTCTGGCTTCTGACCCCGGACCAGCTTACGTTGACTCTTCGGCTCTTGACCTCGGACTGGCTTTTGGTGATCCATTGGTTCCTGACTCTGGACTGGCGAGCGACAACTCTTCGGCACTTGGACTTCATCAGACTCGGCCCTTGCGGGTCCTCCTAAGTCCCAGCGGCCGGGTCCCTACGGGCTCCTCCTGGGGGGACTCCGGCTTCCAGGGTGAATCTCCTAAGTCCCAGCGGCCGAACTCCTACGAGCTCCTCTCGGGGGAGGATCGGCTTCCAGGGCGAAGGTCCTCTCAACACAGTGCCAGCACCACCATCACCTCCTTCCTCGCCAGAGCTCTTGGTCGCATAGGGCTCCCAGAGTTCCACCCTCGGCCAGCCACCAGTCTGTCTTTGCCGCCTCCTGGTCGGGGTCGCTGCTGCAACCACCTACATCAGCTCTTCCTCTGGCTCCAATCGGCCCAAGGGTCCACGACTCCAACAGATTGCAAGGCCATGGACCCGGCGTTCCTTGCCGGTCTAAAGGCCATTCTGGGCATAGCCCAGAAGCTACAGCAACAGCAGTCCTGCCTGGATACATTGATGTCTGCCGTACAACGCCTGACGGATCGCGTAGATGGGACCTCCGCAGCTCACTCCGCAGCCTCCATGTCTCAGGTTAACCCGGGTTCCCCTGTCCCGGTACAGATGCCAGCGCCCCCTAGGTACTCGGGGAATCCGAAGGCGTGTCGGGGATTCCTCAATCACTGTTACATCCGTTTTGACCTCCTGCCTGCGCAATTCACCACGGACCGGGCAAAAACGACCTACATCATTTCCCTTCTGGATGGGAAACCTTTGACTTGGGCTTCCTCCCTTTGGGAGCGCCAAGATTCCCGCTTAAATAATCTCATGCAATTTGTCAAAGAATTCCGGAGGATCTTTGACGAACCATCCCGGGCCTCCACCGCCGCCTCAGAGCTTCTCCAGTTGAAGCAAGGTAATCGCCCCCTCGAGGAATTTGCGATGGAATTCCAGACCCTGGCCACCGAGCTGGCCTGGGGCGAAGATAGTTTGCATGGGATTTTTCTAGAGGGCCTGTCTCCTCGGCTCCAGGATGAACTTGCGGCCCGGGACCTTCCGGACGATTTACAGGAAATCGAGCTGGCTGGACGCTTGGATCGGCGTATCCAGCGCCGTTTCCGAGAGCGAAGGTCCGTCCAGGGGCTTTCCGCCCGTCGAACCACGCCTCCTCGGGTTCGAGCATCACCGTCCGCGGCAGCTGCCTCTCCGCCCGAAGAACCCATGCAGTTGGGTCGGGGTCCTCTCTCGGCCAAGGAACGAAGGCGTCGACGCTCACAGGGACTATGTCTCTACTGCGGTGGTAAGGGGCATTTCCTAGCTCGCTGCACTGAGCGTCCGGGAAACGCCAGAACCTAGAGTCTAGGGGGGAGTTGACTCTAGGCAGTATCTCTCCAGACTCCCCATGTACGGTTCCAGCTAGACTCTCTCTCCCGGGAGGAGGGTTCGATACCCTGGCACTACTAGACTCTGGCTCTGGGGGGAATTTTATCCTCCGGGACCTGGCGCAACAATTGCACCTCCAAGTCTTGCCTCAGGAACCCCCGTTGCGAGTATCATCTATCCAAGGGGTTCCCCTTCCTGGGTCCATCACTACTCGCGCGAGTCCTCTCCAGCTGCAGGTCGGGCTCCTTCATAAGGAGGAGATCTCTTTTCTCATCCTGGAGAGATCCATTCACCCGCTCATCCTCGGACTGCCCTGGCTAAGAAAACACTCGCCAGTAATAGACTGGCACTCGCTTCAGATCATGTCTTGGGGCCAGCCTGCTTCCACAGTTGCCTTCCTGCTTGTCTGCTTCAGACGCTTCCACTGCTTACAGCCCCGCTGACAGTACCACCTCCGTACCAGGCCTTCAAAGATGTCTTCTCTAAAGAAAAGGCTGAGTTATTACCTGAACATCGCCCTTTCGACTGTGCGATTGATTTGCTGCCAGATACCACACCTCCCCGTGGTAGAGTATATCCCCTGTCCTTGCCTGAGACCCAGACCATGTCGGCTTACATCAAGGAGAATCTAGACCGAGGATTCATACGACCGTCGAAATCCCCGGCAGGGGCCGGCTTCTTCTTTGTGGCCAAAAAGGATGGGTCTCTTCGGCCCTGTATTGACTACCGGGGCCTGAACCAGATCACCCGACGAGACCGCTATCCGTTGCCCCTCATTCCAGAACTCCTGGATCGGTTGCAGGGGGCCCGCATCTTCACCAAGTTGGACCTTAGAGGGGCGTACAACCTCGTACGGATTCGACCGGGAGACGAGTGGAAGACCGCCTTTAACACCAGGGACGGGCATTATGAGTACCTCGTCATGCCATTTGGCCTCTGCAACGCCCCGGCCGTGTTTCAGAATTTAATGAATGAGGTGTTGCGCGACCTATTGTACACCTCAGTAATTGTCTACCTGGACGACGTCCTGATTTTCTCACAGAACCTGGAAGAACATCGCCAAAACGTGCGCCAGGTGCTGCTAAAATTACGGGAGAACCGACTGTATGCCAAGCTGGAGAAATGCCAGTTCGAAAAGGAATCCTTGCCCTTCCTAGGGTACATCATCTCCTCGACTGGTTTCCGCATGGACCCCGATAAAGTTGCAGCTATCCGGAAGTGGCCATAGCCCATGGGAGTAAAGGCGCTCCAGCGCTTCTTAGGTTTCGCCAACTTTTACCGCCACTTCATTCCGCAGTATTCCACCTAGGTGGCCCCCCTTACGGCCCTCACACGCAAGGGCGCCGATGCCCAAAACTGGACTCCAACCGCCGTACAGGCCTTTCAGGCTCTAAAGGAAGCCTTCCTTCAAGACACTTGTCTCCGACACCCGGATCCCGCACGCCCGTTCGTGGTAGAGGTGGATGCCTCCAGTGTGGCCATAGGGGCCGTCCTGTCCCAGATTTCTAGAGAGGGTAAAGCCCGGCCATGTTCCTACTTCTCCCGGAAATTTTCGCCTGCCGAAAGGAACTATGGTATCGGGGACAAAGAGCTACTGGCCATTAAGCTGGCCTTCGAGGAATGGCGCCAGTGGTTGGAGGGGGCCCAACACCCAATCGTGGTGTATACAGACCACTAGAACCTGGCGTATCTATCCCAGGCACAAAGGCTCAACCCCAGACAGGCACGCTGGTCACTCTTTTTTAGCCGGTTCAATTTCTCTCTCCGGTACCGGCCGGCAGCCAAGAATATTAGGGCGGACGCCCTCTCACGCACTACAGAAATAGAAGATTCTTCTGAGCCCCCTCAGTACATCCTGGATCCTGCGAAAGTCCAATTGGCTGCCACAGAACTAGTACCCGTTGGTAGGACGGTGGTTCCCCTCCGCTCGAGAAAAAAGGTGCTAGCTTGGGCACACGACTCGCTGACAGCGGGCCACCCTGGAATCTCCCGGACTCTAGAACTACTAACCGAGTTCTATTGGTGGCCACGAGTAAAGGAGGACGTCCGCCTGTATGTCCAGTCTTGTCCCACTTGCACAGCAAAAGCCATTACCAGGCCGTCTCTGGGGTCTCCTCCAACCCCTCCCGATACCTACGGAACCATGGACCCACATCTCCACGGACTTTGTTGTAGAGCTACCACCGTCCCAGGGGAAGACGGTGGTTTGGGTCACCATTGACTGCTTCTCGAAGATGGCCCATTTTGTGCCACTGACCAAGTTACCTACAGCCCCGGAGTTAGCGGAGCTGTTCATCCGACACATCTTCCGCCTGCATGGCTTGCCGCAGCACATCGCCTCCGTCCGAGGGCCCCAATTTACGGCGAAATACTGGCGGGCGCTCTGTCAAAAATTTGGGGTTCAACTAGACTTGACCACGGCGTTTCACCCTCAGGGCAACGGTCAAGTGGAGCGCACGAACCGAACCCTGAAAGCGTTCCTTCGAGCCTTTGTCAGGGAACAGCAGGACAACTGGGCTACTCTTCTTCCGTGGGCGGAGTTCTCGTACAACCGCCATCGACACTCCGCCACGCAACAGTCTCCTTTCAAGATGGTGTATGGAAACGTTCCCAAGCCACCACTACCGCTATCCGTGTCTACCCCCTCGCCAGCGGCGCAACTGACGGCCAGCCAGATTCAGCAGCTTTGGCTCTCCACCCAAGAGAAGCTCCGCCACACCGCCGCGCACTTCAAGGCTTACGCAGACAAGTCTCGGCGACCCGCTCCTGTGTTTCTGCCCGGTTCCAGAGTATGGCTCAGTACTAGGAACATCCAGCTCCGGCTCCCGTCCATGAGGCTAGCGCCTCGGTACATTGGTCCCTTCCAGGTAGCTGAATGTGTTGGCGCGGTTTCCTACCGTCTACGCCTCCCCTCTACCCTTCGCATGCATGACGTCTTCCATGTCTCCCTCCTCACGCCGGTGGTCCTCTCCCGCTTTCATCCTTTGCCACCAAAGCCTACGGCTGTCACTGCTGATCCTGGAGCCACGTACACGGTTAAAGAGGTCTTGGATGTCCGGTTCCGTCGTCATCGGTGGGAATACCTCCTGTCTTGGGAGGGATATGGCCCAGAGGAGAATTCCTGGGAGCCCTCTTCCTATATTTTGGATAAGGACCTTCTTCGCCTGTTTCACTCCGCGCACCCGGACAAGCCGCGGCCCCCCAGTAGGGGGCGTAGGAGGGGGGGGGTACTGTTGCGATTCCGGGCCGACCCCGGAATCTCCTCCTACCTCGTCGGGAGGCCAGATGAGTTCCGTGCTCCCCAGGCCTCCAGGGACCTCTGCCGCCGCAGGCCCAGCATCTCCCCACCTCGCCCGGGCCTGCAGCTCCTTCGGCTTCTGCTTCCCTGCCACGCCGAAGCAGCCGGCGTCTCGCGGCGGTAGGCTCCGCCCCCTATACGCGCGCGCGCGCGTCTCACTTCAATATTTAAAGGGACCAGCGCGGGAAACTTACAGGGACGCCCCCGATGACGTCAGACGCTGCAGGGTACTTAAGCCCTGCAGCTGGAACCAGACCTTGCCTTGCAACGAGGTTCCCAGGTATTTCCTGCTTCCAGTTGCTGCGTTCTCTTGTCCTCTTGTTCTTTGTGCTTCCTGATCATGGATTGGCTTACGACGTTCCCTGGCTCTCGACTCTGGACTGGCTTACGACGACTCTCTGGCTTCTGACCCTGGACCGGCTTACGTTGACCTTCGGCTCTTGACCTCGGACTGGCTTTCGGTGATCCATTGGTTCCTGACTCTTTACTGGCGAGCGACAACTCTTCGGCACTTGGACTTCATCAGACTCGGCCCTCGCGGGTCCTCCTAAGTCCCAGCGGCCGGGTCCCTACGGGCTCCTCCTGGGGGGACTCCGGCTTCCAGGGTGAATCTCCTAAGTCCCAGCGGCCGAACTCCTACGAGCTCCTCTCGGGGGAGGATCGGCTTCCAGGGCGAAGGTCCTCTCAACACAGTGCCAGCACCACCATCACCTCCTTCCTCGCCAGAGCTCTTGGTCGCATAGGGCTCCCAGAGTTCCACCCTCGGCCAGCCACCAGTCTGTCTTTGCCGCCTCCCGGTCGGGGTCGCTGCTGCAACCACCTAAAGCAGCTCTTCCTCTGGCTCCGATCGGCCCAAGGGTCCACGACTCCAACAGAGGGCAGCTCAGTGATGTGGGAAGTGGTCTCCAGATAAAGCAGCCTTCACTAATTTCCTGGAAAACCACCCCACAATCATTAGAAAAGCCAATGTGATGTACTACTAAGTGTGATAATAACCTTTACATTTGGCAAACCCATTCCACAAGAAAATCTAACTTCCTCCCTGATCTTTGGGGGTCTTTGTGCCACTCAGCCTTGCTTCCATGCCCAGACCTTACACCTTGGAGTTTCCTTTGCCACTGGGCCTTGCTTTTGTATCCCGGAGCTAACACTTTGCCAGACTGGGGGTGGGGGGTGGGTGGGGGACTGCTTCGCTCCTCTCATGGTGGTTTGGAGCCTTGAAGCCGCTCCTTGTACTCAATGCCTGCATTGGAGGTTTTACTGCCACCTTCCCACTGCTTTAGGATGCTAATGCCACTTTCAGTGACAGTTTGCCACATGAGATGCTATCAAGAATTCGTAGTATTGATAGCTGGTGCCTTCTTTTGGAGCCTTGTGGTGTTTTTCCAACTTTTTCTGCTTTTTTGCTCCTCTTATAGTGATGGTGAAATCCTACCAATGCTGGTACCTCTTTGCTCTTTTACAGAGTCATAGGCTATTTATGCCACTTTTGGTGCCATTTCCAGTTTCCTCATTCTTTCTAGGAACCTTGGAGTTCTTTCACCCTTCTGTTGATTTCTTCCAACAAGTTTCAAGACAATCAGTTAGAAAACCCTATATTCTGCAGCCCAGTCTAGGCTGAAAATATCCTGTAATGCTTCCTAGGGATGTGAATCGTCCGATAATTTTAATATCGTCTTAAACCGTTATGGAACACAATACAATACAGATTCTAACGATTTATCGTTATAAATCGTTAGAATCGTGAGCCGGCACACTAAAACCCCCTAAAACCCACCCCCGACCGTTTAAATTAAATCCCCCACCCTCCCTCCCGAACCCCCCCCCCAAATAACTTAAATAACCTGCGGGTCCAGCGGCGGTCCGGAACGGCAGCGGTCCGGAACGGGCTCCTGCTCTGAATCTTGTCGTCTTCAGCCGGCGCCATTTTCCAAAATGGCGCCGAAAAATGGCGGCGGCCATAGACGAAAAAGATTGGACGGCAGGAAGTCGTTCAGTGAGGGTTCCGGCGCCTCGCTGAACGACCTCCTGCAGTCGATCTCCTGCCGGCGCCATTTTCCGTACGAAAACGATTCGCGGCGGGAAATCGCTCCCTGACCCCCGCTGGACCTCCAGGAACTTTTGGCCAGCTTGTGGGGGGCCTCCTGACCCCCACGAGACTTGCCAAAAGTCCAGCGGGGGTCCGGAAGGACCTCCTGCCATCCAATCTTTTTCGTCTATGGCCGCCGCCATTTTTCGGCGCCATTTTGGAAAATGGCGCCGGCTGAAAACGACAAGATTCAGAGCAGGAGCCCGTTCCAGACCGCTGCCGTTCCGGACCGCCGCTGGACCCGCAGGTTATTTAAGTTATTTGGGGGGGGGTTCGGGAGGGTGGGGGATTTAATTTAAAGGGTCGGGGGTGGGTTTTAGGGGGTTTTAATGTGCCGGTTTTTCGATTTTTCGATTTTTCGATTTTTCACGATTTTTAACGATTTTTCACGATATTTTACCCCCCCCAAACGGCAACAATACGATTCCCTCCCCCTCCCAGCCGAAATCGATCGTTAAGACGATCGAGGACACGATTCACATCCCTAATGCTTCCCCCAATGCCTTTAATAGCATTAGGGGAAGCTATTTACTCTTTCGGATAGTAGAAAGACTAGGGGGCACTCCATGAAGTTAGCATGGGGCACATTTAAAACTAATCGGAGAAAGTTCTTTTTTACTCAACGCACAATTAAACTCTGGAATTTGTTGCCAGAGAATGTGGTTCGTGCAGTTAGTATAGCTGTGTTTAAAAAAGGATTGGATAAGTTCTTGGAGGAGAAGTCCATTACCTGCTATTAAGTTCACTTAGAGAATAGCCACTGCCATTAGCAATGGTTACATGGAATAGACTTAGTTTTTGGGTACTTGCCAGGTTCTTGTGGCCTGGATTGGCCACTGTTGGAAACAGGATGCTGGGCTTGATGGACCCTTGGTCTGACCCAGTATGGCATTTCTTATGTTCTTATGTTCTTATGTACTTTTTTTTTTCGTTTTGAAATTAAAGAAATACATTAGGGTCCTCATGATAAGAATTTTAAAAAGAAACAATATTTTTCCTGCTGCACATCCCTAGCTATTGAAGTTCAAGAAGGCATGAGATAAGCACAGAATATCTCTGAGAGTAGCCTAGTGGTTAGAGCAGTGGGCTTTAAACCAGGGTTCAAATCCCACTGCTGCAATATACTTTACCCTCTGTTGCCTCAGGTACAAACTCACAAATTCATTCCTCAAATTGTGAGGGGCTGTTATGTATAATCAAGCACATGGTAATACCAAAACGACTGTATTGTGATTTCAAAATTCAACTTAGGGAAAGAGGTGGGATTTAGGTTAAAGTAGATGACTGCAGCACTGCCAGCAATAATGTATTGAACATTATCGCCTGCAGTAGTGTTGGCTATAGCTATTTCATTGGTGCAATGGTGGGTGAAAATGCACTACTGTGATGTGGCCAGCTGCTCACTATCGCCCCTTTTCTGGCCATGGCTCATCTTTTCTGCTATATTTGTAGCAGAATGATGAATCCAAGGGTTAGATTGTGAGCCCTCTGCAGGCAGAGAAATAACTACAGTACCTGAATGTAAACCTCTGAAAAGTGGAATATAAAATAAATAAATAATAATTAAAAAAAAACACCAGAGGAGTAAATGGACAGACTGAATGGAGTAAATGGTCTTTAATTGCTGTCATATAATATGTTTCTATACCTGTGCCTACCTTGATCCTCCTTTCCCTCACTGAAGGATGTGCTGCAGTGCCTTGCTGCTCTCTCTGCGTAGCTGACTCCTCTCTCCTGCTCATGTCCTCTTGGACCAACATGAAATGCTGACCTGCAGGACAAAATGCCTCCATCTTTGAAGGAATGTTCCGGAAAGTTTTGCTTCTTAGGGAACAACTATGGCAACAGGGGCATTAATTAAGTCCTTTATATTGAATCACACTGTGAGAAGCTGAATATTTTACTTGACATTGCCTATTATACAGTCTGTTTGTCTCGTCATCAATGTTTATATTTTATGGTTTTGAAATTAATTTTATTATGAATTCACCTTGCTCATTCTTTAATGAGAGTAGGAAGTAGTTGGGTTTTAGGTTACTCTTTATTATTTTTTTGTAATTATATATTGAATTATTGTTTTTAAAATTATGTTTTATATATTTTTATTTTACTGGTGACATATTTATTATATTTTTTACACATGATTACTCAGCAAATCACTTTGAGTTTAACCTTGATAAGTAAGGTCATATATAAGTGTAATATAACATAATATAACTACAATTTATAAAACTCATAAACAATACAATTGATTACAATTGTGTAAAATAGACCATCATAAAACTTTCCAAAACAATGCCAATCAAAATTCCAGAAAAATTGACTGTCAATCATAAGTAACATTCTGTAAGATATACAAAGAAACTAATCAAAGTTCATATATGTTTGTCAGGTTGGGGCATCTGCAGTGGTAAGCTACATTCACAGATAATATTGCAACATGAATTTATTTGCACATAAATAGAATTCAGGCATCACCTGAATTATAAAGTATACCGCAGGCTATTCATTAATACAAATCAAGCTTCTGTTACATCATTCACTGTTTGGAGCAAGACTTTAATTATTCAGGGACACGCCTGAAGGAGTACAGAGAATGAAAAATGATTTAAGAAAGCTTGAAGAGTGGTCAAAGATTTGGCAGCTGGGATTCAATGCCAAGAAGCTCAGAGCCATGCATCTGGGATGCGGTAATCCAAAAGAGCTGTATGTAATGGGGAGTGAAAGACTAATGTGCATGAACCAAGATAGGGATCTTGGAGTAATAGTGTCTGGGGATCTGAAGATGGTGAAGCAATGTGACAAGGCGATAGCTAAAGCCAGAGAAATGCTGGGCCGCAGAGAGGAATAATCTTTAAGAAAAAGGAGATGATAATGATTTTCTACAGGTCCCTGGTGAGGCAACACTAGGAGTACTGTGTTCAGTTCTGGAGCATGTATCTCAAAAAGGATGGAGACAGCATGGAGGAAGTCCAGAGAAGGGTCACCAAAATAGTGTGGAGTCTGAATTGGAAAACTTATGAGGAGAGGCTGAAGAATATGAATATTTATACCCTGAAAGAGAGGAGATGCAGGGGACATATGATACAGACCTTCAGATACCTAAATGGTTTTAATGATTCATGAATTTTGAAACTTTTCCATTGGAAAGAAAACGATAGAACTAGGGCCACAAAATGAAACTCCAAGGCGATGCCTCAGAACCAATATCAGGAAATATTTCTACACAGAGCGAGAGTTGGATTCCTGGTATGCCCGTCTGGAGGAGGTGGCCAAGAGAAAAACACAATCAAATAATTCAAAGAGTAATTTGATAAACATTGTAGATCTCTAAAGGCTAGAAGAAGGAAAAGAGAAAAGTGTGTAGGGTGGTAATTTACTTGTGCAGCAGTTACTACCCTCAGCAGAAGGCATGGAGATTAATACCCTTAACCAATAGACAGCTAGAGAATGGAAATGAAGAAAAGCATTCAGGGGGTAACTTGCAACTACCCATAGTACATGGCAAGTTCAAAAGCAATCTAACTATAAAAAAACCCTTACCAAAAACATCTTTGAATTGGTGGCACAAACTTATAAAGAATGAAATATGTAATGAGAAGATCATGGTAGTTTCATATATTATACTGATTTTTAAGGTAACATCCTGGTTACCCCAGTAATGCTTATTATAATCATCAACATATCACCAACCTTCCCATGAATTAATGTGCAAAAGTGCCACCGAAAATGTATATATTTTTTCTTTTATTCTTATTCCTTCTTTATATTTAAAAACTACTGCCATTCTTTCAACGATTATATTGATGATGTGTCCACTTCAACAATTTCCTTAATTGTAGCTTCCCAGCTTACAAAACACAAAACAATGCTTAATACTCTAAAGTTACCTGATAGTCCTGATGCTTGATCCTCCCAGTTTGTATACTCTTTGTAGCTGATATCTCCTTCATGGCGGCTGCCTCTGCTGCAAAGCCCATTTCCTTTGATGCTTCCAGTGCCACTAATACAAAATGAGAAGCATGCCGCGTTTTTGCCTTGCTTCAAGCAACTACAATGTGACCACGGCTGTAAATCACACTATCTGGACAGTTATTTGGGTATTTTAAAGGCCAACTTCTGCAGATGTCTAACTAACTGTCCTAAGTTTAGCCAGAAACATGTCATCAGTTGTGTGTTCAGGCACCTCTGAAATTTTGACTTCTCCAGCTAAGTTTTGGCAATGCTTGCAACTTGACTTTTTCTTTAGCGGGCTAAATGCAGCTATCCAGCACATTGTAAACTGACGTGATATGAATCAACATGAATGCCGATATACAAAAATCACTAAAAAAAAAAAAAAAAATCACTAAATAAATAAATATTTGGCTAAGCTTCCTCTCAGTGTTGCATCTATGGACCCATGGACTGGGGTGAGATTGGCTCTACTTGCAGGGAGGGGCCCTACAGGTTGTCACCACCAGCAGATCCAGGAATGGCAGAGACCGAAGTGAGGCTCTAACACTAAACTTTCAAAAGGGAAACTTTGATAACATGAGGAAAATAGTTAGAAAAAAACTGAAAGGTGCAGCTGCAAAGGTTAAAAGTGTTCAACAGGCATGGACATTGTTTAAAAATACAATCGTAGTGTTACGCCCGTCAGTTGCAGACGGCTGTGACTGCTCTTCCTCACCTCTTTTTAAACAGCATTGACTCCGTTGGGAAGACTTGTGGCCTTCGCCAGCTATCGCCGGCTTGCCTACCACTCCCAGGTCTCCCTGGATGGCACGGACGCTAACGACCACCATCTTGCCCTTTGAAATCCCTTAGGCGAGCGTGTGCATGGGCTTGTCCTAAGCATGTCATGGCGGGAACCTCAGGGATGTCCCCTCCAGATGATGTCATTCCACCAGGAGACTTAAGCCGGCTGGCCCTGCCTACCGACGACTTGGCAACGAGTTCCCTCAATGCTGAATCTGCTTCGCTCACTGTGGACTTCTGTTCTGTCACCTGCCTATTCAGCATGAGATGCTCTGGGTACCCGCTCCTCGGGGGCCTTTTCCTTGTCTCTGGCTATCCGCTCCTCAGAAGGTCTAATGCCTTGGACTGATGCCTGCCCCGTTTCCCGGGGTTTCTCTTGGAACCTTCGCTATTGTGAGTACCTCTGCTCCGTGGACTCCTACCGTACCTTCTCTAGTGAGGAACACTCATCGTTGTACCCCGTGCTGTGGACCACTGCCATATCATTGCCAAGTGAGGAACCTTCATCGGTGTACCCTGCACTGCGGACCACTACCGTATGACCTCTATGGAGGAACCCTCACCGGTGTATCTTGCACCACAGACCACTACCGTATCATCTCTACTGAGGAGCCTCATCGATGTACCCTGCTCTGTGGACCATTGCCATATCTTCACTACGGAGGTATTCCCTTGGGTAAGCCCACCACACAGATTCTGAGACTTTCTCTTACACTCCCCGTTCCATGGGCAGTGTTTCTCTCTTCTTAATAAAGACTCTAACCTATAGCTGTGTTTGATGTCAACTGAGACCTCGCCTCCCTGAAGGTGAGGCTCACAGGGCTCCTCCCTGTGGGCGCTAACATCTCTCACCATTATGGCCACCGGCGGCGGCAAGCTGCAACCGGGGCCAGCCACTCACCAGCGTGGCAGACCGCCCCGCTCGCGGTGACTGCACTCGGCATCGGCGGGTTCGTCCTGCGGCGGTTCCTGCTGCTCAACCAACATGGCCGCGGCGTCGGCCGTCCTCCTGCTCACGTCTGGCTCCGCCCCCCGCTGGATCTCCCTAGAGCCGCATGCGCGGCAGAAGCTAATCTTTTTTAAAGGAGCCACTACAGGAAATGGGATTGGCTCCTTCCTGTGAGCTCCATCTGTGAGGGAGTATTTAAGGCAAGGCCTGTACCTCAGACCTTGCCTTGGCTTCTTGGCTCCTGTGGTTTGTTTGTTCTTGTGTTCCATTCCTGATCCGCTGACTGTCCTTCCGTGCTCGATTCCTGGACTGGCTGCTGACTTCGTTTTGTTCCTGAACCCTGGACTGGCTGCGGAGTATCCTTTGGTTTCTGATCCCTGGACTGGCTGCGGAGTATCCTTTGGTTTTTGATCCCTGGACTGGCTGCGGAGTATCGTTTGGTTCTTGATCCCTGGACTGGCTTCGGATTACCCTTTGGTTCTTCACCACTGGACTTTTCCCGACTACCTGTGTGCGTGAGTCAGAGCAGTTACGACTTGCTGGAGGCGCCAGCTATCTGGACCACACTCCTCCGCTGAAACTGCCTGTCTCAATCAATTCAGACACTCTGAAATTGGTGGACTCTGGGGCCGGCAGGAATTTTATCCTCAGACAACTGATGGTGGCATCCTGCCGTGAAGACACCAAGTGAGTGGCACAGTTTGCAGGGAGCTCCCTCAAGCCACAGACATAGCACTGAAAATGCACTATGACCAGATAAGTACTATGTAGCTGGCTAAGTGATTTTTTAGAAAATATCAAAACTACACCTGTGCAGCGAACTACTATACTAGACAAAAACAATCAAGAGCTGTGCTCTGTCGCTGACATTAAAATAAACTTTTGATAAATTATGTATTTATGTTTTATGTTTGTTTTATGTTTTCCATTTATTGTGTAGGTATTCACTGTATTAAAACAAACATAAAACATAAATACATAAGTGATTTTTTAGCCAGATAAATGGCACCTAAGATTTTTAATATGGATCACATATGATTATAATAACAAGTGCATAGAGAAATAGATGAGATTTAAGTCTATAAGTCTTTGTTTGTACTACCTATCAGGTTTCACTAAATGGTGTTATTCATTAATACTGAGATCTTTCCAATACTGGGATGTCCAGGGAGGTGCGAAATAAGAAAATGAGTGACAGGAGATTTTCCCCCAAAGAGTACAGATTTGGAAATGGTATATAAAAATTCTCCAAGAGTCACAGGAAGGAGTTAATAAGAAGAGTACCAATCTGATCCTAAGAAGTTCAAGACAAGTGTGATAGAGATATTTTGATTCACTGGAGACAATAGAAGGGCTAAAGACCAAACTGTAAGGAATAGAACCCCTAATCCAGGAGAACATAACCCATCTCTAGGAAGTCTGTGAATGTATGTCTAGGGGAAGAAGTTTCCCATTCTTCAGTAAGGTCAAAAGGTTGGGAAAGATCTTTGTGGGAACCTGAGGGAAAATCTTGGTTGGGAATGTACACAAGTGACATGAGAAAGTGAATAACTATTTTTGAACTGTTGACTTTCTGAGAAGCTTTGCCTTATTTTTTCTTGAACTGTGGACTGTTTGGGAAATTTTCTTCTTTGTTTTTATCTTGGATATATATTTATGTTTCATTTTTGGAAATTTTTGATGATCTCTTGGGCCTCGCAGGTAATTCTGCTCCCATCATGAATCCATGCCTGGTTTTCAACAGCATCTACAGATGGCCCACAGTGAAGTGTGTGTGTGTGTGGGTGGGGTGCTTACATATATATATGAGCTGATTTTCAAAACATTTTGCATGTAAAATTAGCATATATACCCATAAATACTTGTATTTGCAGATATGATATTTAATAAACATCCAAAGTATGTGCGTATTTTGAGTTTTGTGTGCACATTTATCTGTACAAAAAAAAGGCATTTCAGGATGGGGCCAAACTGTATGCATATAAGTTGCTATTTTATAAGAGATTTACGTAAATACATTAGGCAACTTATTTGCACAATTTTACAATTACTAATTAAGTAGCGCAAATATCAGACTCATCTTTTGTCTGCTATTTTGGGGTAGGAGGTCTGGGTGAACCGATGGGAGTTCTGGATGAAGTAGTAGGAGGTAGGGGTGTGCATTCGTTTTGAACTTAAATGGAAAACGCAACTTATTTTTTTTTTTAACTTAAAAAAATGATGAGGCGTAAACGATCGGATTTCCAACTTATTCAACATAGCTATGTTGAATACGTTGGAAATCGCGATTGTTGATCTAAATAAAAATTTAAACCCCTCACCCTCCTTAATCCCCCCCCCCCCAAGACTTACCAAAATTCCCCAAGCTGGCCAAAAGTTCCGTGAGGGTCTGGGAGCAGACGCGTGGGGAATCATGTGACGTCCGCGTCACTCGGATGTGACGCCGACGTCACGTGGTCCATCGCGGTTCCACTCCCGGACCCCTCGATGGGCCCAAACGGCACTTTTGGCCAGCTTGGGGGGGGCCTCCTGACCCCCCCAAGCTGGCCAAAAGTGCCTTTTGGGCCCAACGAGGGGTCCGGGAGCGAACCCGAGGGGAATCACGTGACGTCGGCGTGACGCGCTGTCACGTGATTCCCCTCGGGTTCGCTCCGGGACCCCTCATTGGGCGCAAAAGGCACTTTTGGCCAGCTTGGGGGGGCCTCCTGACCCCCCCAAGCTGGCCAAAAGTGCCTTTTGGGCCCAACGAGGGTTCCGGGAGCGAACCCGAGGGGAATCACGTGACGTTGGCGTGACGTCGGAGTGACGCGGCGTCACGTGATTCCCCTCGGGTTCGCTCCGGGACCCCTCGTTGGGCCCAAAAGGCACTTTTGGCCAGCTTGGGGGGGTCAGGAGGCCCCCCCAAGCTGGCCAAAAGTTCCTTTTGGGCCCAACGAGGGGTCCTGGAGCGAACCCGAGGGGAATCACATGACGCTGCATCACGCCGATGTCACGTGATTCCCCTCGGGTTCGCTCCCGGACCCCTCGTTGGGCCCAAAAGGCACTTTTGGCCAGCTTGGGGGGGGGGTCAGGAGGCCCCCCCAAGCTGGCCAAAAGTTCCTTTTGAGCCCAATGAGGGGTCCCGGAGCGAACCCGAGGGGAATCACATGACGCCGCGTCACTCCGACGTGACGCCGACGTCACGTGCTCCTTGCAAAGGAGTTCAGGAATGGCGTCCTGACCCCGCTGGACCACCAGGGAGTTTTGGTAAGTCTTGGGGGGGGGGGGCGGGATTAAGGCGGGTGAGGGGTTTAAATTTTTATTTGCACATATGGACATAGACTCAACTTATGGAATTCTCCATATGTCCATATTGACCGCAAATGGGACCCCCTTTCGACTTATGGACTTATGAACTTAAACTTTTGGTCTGCACATCCCTAGTAGGAGGGTCTCAGTGAACTGGAGACAGACTGGGTGAACTGGTGGAAGTATTGGCAAACTGGAGATTTCAAGTATGAGTGCATATTTTAAAATGTACCTACTTCAGCATGTGAATCAGGGTTTTATGCATACATGTGGCTGACCTTTTGGTTCGCCACTAGATGGCCCTAGGTCCCTTAGCATCTGATCTAGTAACAGCATTGGGATTTTCCATTCTCTTTCAGTCTCTCCACTGAGCAGATTGGCTGTCCCAGGGCATAAGGCAGAGCTAGAGGTAGAGAGTGTATGGTCATGTTGAGTTAGTTTTGAGGAGTGAGGAACTGTATTACTTTCTCCCTGCAGAGTTGGGTCCATTAACCCAGCTTAGGCTTTTTTTTTAGTTTAGAGGAGATTATTCAACATCACACTCCCTGTCTGAAAGAATCTGCCCATCTTTTGAAGATAGAGAGTTTTTTGTAGATATTGGTCATGTTTTTCTTGTTCTGGGGGACACCCTGTGCTTTAGAGAGGGGCAACCCCCCCCCCCTCAATTTTGAGAGCAGGGCCTGGAGATCTGTGAGCTACCCCTCTACTCACTAGATGAGGCAAGACCAGTGATAGTACTTCCCTTCATGATTTATTTTGGATAGAGACATTTGGTTTTTCCCCTTTTTGTTAGTGTGGAGGTTTTTCTCCCACTTCTCTGCTCACTTGTGGAAGAAGATAGAGGGCTGTAAGCAGAACTGGAACATCAGGCTTCTCTCCCAGAGAGATCATCTGTGGTTGTAACATCAAGCCTTGGGAGAGTCCCAACTGAATCTGCACCCCAAAGGGATCAGGACACAGGCTGTGGGCATCAGACTGAAATTTGGACTCAGGGAGGATCTTTTCATGGCGTGGGACTTCCTCCCCCTAGGATTTCCCTCTCTACTGGGCTGTTTACACAGATGAGGAGGCAGTAGCAAGCTCCCTCCCAGGAGCTAGAGAGAAGGACACAAGCACCCCAGCAGAGACACCATGTAAATAGTTCAATTGTACAGTTTCATTTGTGGAAAGTTTGTGGGACATTGATTGATCTTTTTGAAATAAACCGTAAACTTAAGTTGAACACCCAGTCTGAGTTCCGCCTGTTTGTACTGTGCCTCCAGTCAATAGAAAGACCGATGTCATGTACCTGGTGCAACAAGTCCCGAGGTTTCAAAAGAGCCAATTGCTCCACCATTCTGTGGTTGTGGAATCAGCCCAAAAGAAGGCCAAAAGATCCCGTCCACACTCCTCTGCCCCTCCTGGAAAAGAACAGAAAGCATTGGATGCTTTAGAGAATACATCACCAGAGAGATTCACACACAGCAGGGGAGAGGCTCCATCACCTGGGCCACAAAGGATTTCCTTCCCCCCCACAGAAAGAGCTCACTCCCTGGGAGGTGCAGGAAGAAGAGGAAGGATGGCAAGAGCAGCCCCGACTAACAAATACTTGCTGGCCCTAGGGGGAACAGCAAACCTCCCAACAAAGGGTTACACAAGTTATTTTGTTTTTGTAATTAAAACATACTTGCATATGATTACATAACATGTAGAGAAAGTAAATGGCATTCAATGTATTGCAGATATTCATACTTATCGAAACATATACGCGTATGTTTTGGGGAGGATACACACGTATTTTATAATCTGTGCAGATCAGATACGTGTAGATTATAAAATACTTTAATAGCTCTCCGTGCATGTATGGGGCCGCACTAGGTCTTTGAAAGTTATCCTTATATTATTCAGTTTTTGTTTTTTTAGACTTGTGTAATTTTGTATATCACTCTTTTTTCTGAAATTTGAAATGTTTAAAACTAATGCAAGCAAGAAAATAGTGAATATTGCTGCATTCACTAATGCCATTGTATGATATTGAGCACTGAGCAAAATGTGATATGTCCTGACCACCCCTGAACACCTCTCTCCCACTGCTGCACAATGCCCTCAATGTCCCTTCTTCCTCCCAAAGACATCACCATAACCTCTTACCCTACAAAGGTCCCCCAATGCCATTAACACAATTGGCCTCCCTCTCTTATCACCCCCCTAGCCTGTTGTACCAATCCCTGCTTCCCCCTCCCTCTCCCCCTGCCCCCACAATTTCACGCACACCCCCCACAAGAGCCAACTGACAATTTTTGCTATGGAAACAGTGATTTAATAAAAAATAATCCCTCCACAAGTTATATTTTATTTATTTATTTATTTATTTTATTTATTTATTAACTTTTATTTACCGACATTCGTGAAGCACATCATGCCGGTTTACAATGAACTCAGGCGGGAAATACAATAAAACAATATAACATTAATAGCAATAACAATAATACAATGAACCAAGGGAGTAATAAAATAAGGGAGGATAGGGGAAGGAGAGGTAGGGGAGGATAGGCAGAGGAGTTGGGACAAGGGGAGGGAGGGAGGGGAAGGGGGGGGAATGGGAAGAGGCAGATAGATAGATGAAGTAAAAAACAAAATAAAATAGAATAGAATAAAATAGAATAAAATAGAGGGAACTATGTACAGTTGAAAATATGTACAGGTACCATTAACTTAAGTAGCACTGGATGGAGGTACCCCAGGACAGAATGTAGAGAAAATGATGTGGAAGGGGATATGAGAATCCCTGTGCTAATGCAGAAAAAATATCATGCAATAAATGTTGCATTTCATTAGCACTGTATATAGTTTGATATTGGTCAGTTTTTTGGCATGAAATAATTTTGTTAAATTGCCTGAGTATCCTGCCAAAATTTCACAGTTTAGTGCATCAGCTCCATAATATTTTCGTATCATTTCCTCAGGCGTACTAAAATGATTCTGCATGTGCACAACTATGAAATAGGAGGGATATCTAATGAGTGTTCTCTGCTGTCGCCTTCTGAAAACAGGTTTCTGCTTCATGCAAACTATTTGACAGCACCATGTCAAAGTCTTAGTGAAAGTTTTGAGATATGGACTTGCAAAGAAAACCATTTGCTGCTGTGAAATTCTAATCAATTTTTTCAGTGGAAAGCTTTTTAACTTGCACAATGAACCTTCTGCCTGTCATGATGTCAGCACATGTTAAATGACCATAAAGTATTGGCAAGTTTTACTTAGTTGTTTGCAAGCATTCATATTTAGAGTCAGTGCAAAAGCTTGTCATACAAATATTTAAACAAGACAGATCATAGAGTTGATAGTTCAGATAAAAGAGGAACAAATTGGCTAACTGGTACAAATGTACAGGCAAATGCAAACATTATTGTAAATTGTATGGTTTGCTTTACATTTCTGTTCCCAAGAGATAAAAAATAACCTCCTAGAGCAGAGGTTCCCAAATCTGTCCTGGGGTACCTCCATCCAGTTGTATTGCAGTAAATCTGTGTTGAATATTAGAGATGGGAAGGGGAAAAAATTTCATTTCATTTTTCGGAGGGTTCCCCCTGAATTTCATTTCATGAAATGTTTATTTAATTTCTTTAGTTAAAAAAAATAAACATTAAAAAACCCCAACAAACCAAAAATGGAAAAATAAAAGGAAAAGGGACTCCCGAGTCCCCACCCATCCCTCCCAATGCAAAAAAATGCCAGAACCAGGATCATTCCCAGCCGGGACCCCCACTGGATCACCAGGTACCTGTAAAATGTTTTTGTGGGGGTCGGGAGGGTGGGGGAAGCAAAGGGATTAGTTTTAAAGGGTCGGGATGGGTTTAGGAGTTATTTCTGTGTGCTGTTTTATCTCACCCTCCCCCAAAACGATGAGAACCCCCACGATCAATATCGTGGGGTTTTCCTATCATTTCGGGGGAGTCCCCGATTTCTGACGATTTTTAAAATATCGACGATATTTTCAATCGTCCGAAGCCCGATTCACATCCCTAGGGAATAGCCACTGCTATTACTGGCATTAGTAGCATGGGATCAACTTAGTGTTTGGGTATTTGCCAGGTACTTGTAACCTGGATTGGCCACTGTTGAAAACAGGATGCTGGGTTTAATAGACCCTTGGTCTGACTCAGTATGGCAACTTCTTATGTTCTTATAGTTTTTACATGGAAGTGGTATGTGTCTAGCCATCTGGATCCTCTCTCTTATGACTTGAGAGACTTGTTTCAATACCAGTTCTCATCTTCAAGCCTCAGCTCTTTTTCAGTCAAGATTAATCTCATAACATTGTGCCATTACATCAGCAGGTAGAAGAAGCTCTGATATTTCTAGACTCTTTAGAATCCAATACTATAAAGAAAATTTCTATGTAAGTTAGCCAGATAAAACTTAACTGGCTAACTTATATGGGATATTCAGCAGCAGCATTCCTATCGTTTCGGGGGAGCCCCCGATTTCTGACGATTTTGAAAATATCGACGATATCCCCATGTTTGCCGCAACTTAGCCGGATAAATTTTATCTGGCTAAGTTAAACCTGCTCTATTGCAGGTCTAATTTGTCTCATTAATTTAATTGGATAAGTCCAAATATTAGTAAGTTAGCTAGATAAGTAGTACTGTCTCAATTCACCCACTGCCCACCCACTAAATATCTCTCTAAATGGTCTATCTGGCTAAATGACAACCACTGAATATAGTTGGATATTCAGCAGCCTCCATTTAGCTCAATAAGTCACCACTTATTGGGCTAAGTACCTATGAATATCATGCTCTTAGTGTCTAACTTTATGAAAGGTCAATGGCATTCTAAGCCTCTGGTCCATAAACCTGCAGTGTCTTGGGACCTCAACATAGTCCTAACTCAACTCATGAAACCTCCCTTCAAACTTCTTATGTCAATTCACTTGAAGTTTCTGACCTGAAAAGTGTTCCTTATTACCATCAATTCAACTCAAAGATTAAGTGAATTTTAAGCCCTGGTTTCATGTTCACCATACCTGCAAATTTTTCAAAACAGACTACTTCTTCCTACTCACCCAGAATTACTTTCAAAAGTGATGTTCACTTTCTATATCATCCAAACTATTGCATTGCCTACTTTCTTTCCAAGAGCACATGTGAACAGAGGAGAATAGAGTCTTCACTCCTTGAACTGTAAGAGAGCCCTGGTGAAACCTCTTTGTCTCATTGGAGACTCTGTGTCCTTGGAATATCTTGTTACTGGTTTGCTTCAGAAGTTCAGATATGCATTTTTATATTTCATGTTTTGATAGCGACTAATTTGATATATCACTTGTCTTTAATAGATAAGTCTACCTATTTCAAAACTGTAAAAAGTTTACCATCAAATAGCTTCTGAAGAAGCATTTCTGCAAAACTATGGCCATTGTTGGGCTTTATATCAATTTTGATTAAAACTTTATCTACATACACATTTTTACTTGCTTTGAAAAATATTTTAAAAAATTGTTTGGTATCATAAGCCCTTGGTGAATATAAGAATGAAAAGCCCTGGTGGCCCTTGCATTGCTCAGCACACTGACTGGCTTGCTGACTGTTATGGTTCTGAAAGGTGGATCCCTTGCCCCAGGTGGAGTTGGCGCCACCTGTGGAGGAAACTCCCACAGGTCCCCACTGTCGGATGGTGAGGCCAGGATGAAGCAGAGACCCCGCAGGAGCTTCACCGCTAGCAACCCACGTTCCCCTCAGGTTGAGCCCTTGGGTACCGGGGCTGGCTGGACTTATGTGGGGTTTCTGAGTGAAGAGGAGATGCTGGGATGTATACCAGGCCTGGGGCCAGAAGTGGGCGAGAGGCTGGAGTGTAGAGAAGAGCGAGAGCCGGAGAAGGCCCCAGCACTTGAAGTAGGAGACCAGGCGTGGGTCAAAACAGGAGACAATTCTCATAGACGAACTTCCAGGCACAGGGTCAGGGCAAGCGGCAGCTTTGGAGTCGAGATTCCAAGCATAGGTCAGGTTCCGGGTAACATCAGACAGGTCAGAGTGCAGGAGATATCCTCCGTGGAGGAACAGGATTCAAGACCAGAAAGACGAGAAGCTGTGGGGCAGACCTTGCCTTAAATAGGAAAAGGAACAGGTGGGATCAGCAGGAGGGGCCGCAGCAATTTCTTGCTGCAGTCCCTTTACTTTTGACAAGGAGACATGTGCATGCGCATGTGCCTTTTTGACTGAACCTGTCCTCATCCATGGCTCTGTTGTGACTGCCACAGCATACTCTAACTGCTCCTGCAGTCCAGTCCAGAAATCTGGTCCAGGCTGCAGTCCCCACAAAATCTGTTTTCTGTACAGAGAGACATTGGGAAACTTGTTAACAACTTTGATGCCTCTTGGTCCCAGCTTGAGGGACCAGTTTCTGTAACACCCCCACTACAAGCTGCACCAGTTTCTTCCTTGCCTCAGAATCAGACTGAGCCAGCTTGTCTTCCATCAATTTCTTTTCAGATGGTACCTAGTCCAACAGATAGCTTCAGAGGGACTTAGGTCCAATAACTCTACTCCAGAGAGACGCTGGTCCAGTGGTTTCGCTCCAGATGGGACCCAGTCCACCAGATCTGCTACAGAGGCATTCCAGTCCACTGGCTTTATTCCAGTGGGACTCTGATTCATTAATACCACTCCAGAGTACTCCAATCCTCTCACTTCATTCCAGAGGGACCTTGCTACAATGGCTTCTTTCCAGAGGGACTTTGGTCCAGTGGCCGCCTCCAGAGGGATTCCAGTCCAGCATCTCTGCCCCAGATGGATTACGGCCCAGCAGCTCCACCCCAGATGGACTCTGTTCCAGTAGCTGCATTCCAGATGGACTCCGGTCCCACAGCTCTGTTCCAGATGAACTCCGGTCCAGCAGCTCTGCTCCAGATGTACTCTGGTTCTGCAGCTCTGTTCCAGATGGAATCTAATCCAGCAGCTTCACCCCAAGTGGACTCCGGTTCAGCAGCTCCACTCCATATGGACTCTGGTACAGCTGCTTTGAACTAAGTGGACTCCGGTCCAGCAGCTCTGCTTTAGGTGTTCGGTCCTGCAACTCAGCTCCAGGCATACTCTGTTCCAGTGACTCTGTGCCAGACAGACCTTATTGCAGTGACTCTGTACCAGGCAGACATTGTTTCAGCAACTCTGTGCCAGGTGGACTCCATTTCAGTGACTCCAGCTTCTGCTGCTCATGCAGCACACTCCAAGACCCCAGTCCAAGCTGCATTTTCAGCCTCTAAGTCATGGATTACAGAAATGAAATATAAAAATATAGAAATGACAGTAGAAAAGGACCAAAGGTCCATCCAGTCTGCCCAGCAAAATTATGGTAATTTCTGCTGCACCATACAAGTCACCCCATACTTATCAGTTTCCCAGACCATCAAAATCAGGGCCCTTATTGGTTTCTGTCGACTCCAATTCCACAAGAACACAAGAAAATGCCATACTGGGTCAGACCAAGGGTCCATCAACCCCAGCATCCTGTTTCCAACAGTGGCCAATCCAAGTCACAAGAACCTGGCAAATACCCAAAAACTAAGTCTATTCCATGTTACCATTGCTAATGGCAGTGGCTATTCTCTAGGTGAACTTAATAGCAGGTAATGGACTTCTCCTCCAAGAACTTATCCAATCCTTTCTTAAACACAGCTATACTAACTGCACTAACCACATCCTCTGGCAACAAATTCCAGAGTTTAATTGTGCGTTGAGTAAAAAAGAACTTTCTCCGATTAGTTTTAAATGTGCCCCATGCTAACTTCATGGAGTGCCCCCTAGTCTTTCTACTATCCGAAAGAGTAAATAACCGATTCACATCTACCCATTCTAGACCTCTCATGATTTTAAACACCTCTATCATATCCCCCCTTATTCGTCTCTTCTCCAAGCTGAAAATTCCTAACCTCTTTAGTCTTTGCTGTTGAATCAGAAAGCAATGTTGGAATTGCATCAAGAGTTTTAGGCTTATTGGTTAAGGGTAGTATTAGCCGCATCAGCAAGTTACCCCTATGCTTATTTGTTTTCCCAGGCCTCAAAATTCAATGTCCTCGATGGTTGCTGTCTGAGTCCAATTCCCCATTACCTATATTTCACACTTCCTATTACTCCTTTGAAATACCTTTTCTGCGTCTCATAATTCCAGACACAAACACTGCCATGGTAAAGTCTAGCTAACACCCATGGTTCTGTTGGGTCCAAATCTACGCTCTTCACTTGATGTCAAGTCACAGAGGCTTAGGACACAACAAATGAATCAGAATTTTAAAATCATTTATTGCCATAGGGCCGGATTTTAAGAGGTATACGCGGGCGTACCTTTGTGTGCACAACCCAGCGAGCACAAATGTACACCCAATTTTATAACATGCGCGCGCAGCTGCACACATCTTATAAAATCCAGGGTTGGCGTGCGCAAGGGGGTGCACAATTGTGCAACTTGAACGCACCGAGCCGCACAGCCTTCCTCTGTTCCCTTCACCCCCCCCCACCTTCCCCTCCTTAACCTGCCCCCCAGCCCTACCTAAACCCCCCCGCTTACCTTTATCTTATGTTGCACCTGCCTCCGGGCAGGCGTAGGTTGTGCGTGCCGGCTGATGGCCGGCCTGCGATCCCGGGCACAGCAGCAAATGGCCACTGTGCCTGGAGGCTCCAGCCCCGCCCCTGCCTCACCCCCAGACTGCCCTACCCCACTCATGACCCACCCCTTTTTTCAAGCCTCAGGACATACGCGCGTCCCGGGGCTTGCACGCATCACCGGGCCTATGCAAAATAGGCTCTGCGTGCGCAGGAGCGGGTTTTCGTGGTTATGCACGTAATCCTTTTAAAATCTGTCCCAAATTATCTAAAAAAAAAAATAAATAAATCAGTACTAAGAGAAAATAATTCAGGCTTGCCAATTTAGAATGCCAACCACTAAATTTGACAATATTTGAGTTACAGCTGCACTAAATTCTTGTTGCTAGCAACATACACTAATAAAGGCAACATGCAAGTATACTAAATTTTTGCTATGGTGAAATTTATACTTACCAGATAATTTACTTTCCTTTAGTCGTAGCAGACCAGTCCACACCTGCAATCTATTACTTCTACATAGTCACTGCCTGCCGGCATTACAGCTAAAACACCTACATTTTCTTTAAGGAACATCCAATCTACTGTCCGCAGCAGTCAGGGTAAATGGGACCCAGGAGGAAGTGGTCTTAAAGGAGGGGGGATCTGTCATGATCCTGGCCACTAGGCAGCCTCCCCGCCAGCAGAGGTCCTCATGGAGCCACGCTCTCTCCTTTGCTAGTCACTTCCTTGATGGTCCCATGATGCAGCAGGGCCAGTCCTATTTAGCCCTACCTCTCCCACAACTCAGTGCTTCTTCATCAAGTCAGCTTGGCTCTTTGCATTGGCCCAACTTCCTTTGCTTTCCTTCTGTGTGGCCTCTTTGGCCGTATTGTTGCACATTGCCATGTGGTCTCCCTGGACGTCTTGCCTTGTTCAGTGGCCTCCTTGGCCTTCCTGCCTTGTGTGCAGCCATCTAGACCTTCCTGCACTTCTTCAAGCCTCCATGGCCTCCCTGCCTTGTCTTGTGATCTTCTTGCCCAGCCCTGTGGCTTTCAGGCCTAATAGCCTTGCTCTGCCTTGATTTGCAGCATGCTTAGTTTTCCTTGTCTGTTTTTCCCTTGTCTGGTCTTATATGTACTTTGCTTTGCATTAGTTTCTTGTTAGCATGTGTTTTTATTTTATTTGCAGTGTTCTTGAGATCCTGTCCAGTACTAGTCTTGTCCTGTCCTGTTCTGTCCAATTTTTGTCTTGTTCAGTTCTTGTTAGGGGTGTGCATTCATTTGCAACACATTGGCAATTCGCAATGTATAGGGCCATATTCATTAGGGATGTGAATCGGGCATCGATTGAAAATATCGGACAATATTTTCAAAATCGTCAGAAATCGGGGGCTCCACCAAAACGATAGGAAAATCCCACAATATTGATCATGGGGGTTCTCTTATCATTTTGGGGGAGGGCAGGAAAAACGACACACAAAAATAACCCCTAAACCCACCCCAACCCTTTATGTCACATATGAGGCTAGCGCCCTCATATTTATTTTTTTTATTTAAAGGCTTTTATATACCGGAGTTCATGTACTAGTACATACCTCTTCGGTTTACATAGAACCAAATAGGAAAATAGGAAAATTACATCAAACAAGTGGGTTTAAAATAACAAGGCTAACTTCGTAGGAACTTAGAACTTAAGGTAAAGGAGAGAACAAGACAAAGTGGTTACAGATTAATGTAAATAGCTAAATAATAAATATAAATGCTTACAAATTACAGTCTTCCAAATCTAAGGTTTGCAACTTCAAAGGTTTACATCTACAAAAACTAAGGTTTACATCTTCAAGGTTTGTAGTCTTAAGACTAAGGTTACGTCAGACTTAACAGGTATGGGTGTTGCATGCTGTACAATTAACGGTTGGGAATATGAGACAAAGAATGATTAATAGTTGCGGCATCAGACATCTGGTTTGTGTGATTATGAAATGCAAGAATGAGTCTAGTCCTGGGATGTGGCTCTGAGCGAAGACTTTATGTGAAGGCTTTAGTGAAGAGCCAGGTTTTGAGTTTCTTTTTGAATGTTCGAGTGCAGGTTTCAAGACGGATGTCCGTGGGGAGGGCATTCCAGTGAAGGTGGCTGGCAGTCGAGAATGCACGTTTCTTGAGTGAGGACTTGGCTGGAGGTACGTGTAAGGTGCCTAGGTAACTGGTTCTGATTGGTCTTGATGATGCATGTGGACGAATTGGGCAGCTTAGATCTATTGTAGTTTGGGAATGGATGGTCTTGTGGGTTATAGTTAGTACTTTGAAGATGATTCTGGATCTGATAGGGAGCCAGTGTAAGTTTTTTAGTATAGGTGTTATGTGTTCACCTCTGCTAGTGTTAGTAAGAATCCTGGCGGCGGAGTTCTGCAACATTTGTAGAGGTTTGGTAGTGATGGCTGGAAGGCCAATAAGCTGAGAGTTGCAGTAATCGATTTTAGAAAATAGAATTGTTTGGAGGACTGTTCTAAAGTCCTGAAAATGTAGGAGAGGTTTCAACTTTTTCAGAATGTGTAGTTTGTAATAGCATTCTTTTGTTGTGTTCTTGACAAATTCTTTGAGGTTCAGCCTATTGTCCAAGGTGGCACCAAGGTCTCTTACTTGTGTGGAATTGATCATTCGAGGTGTGCTTGGATTGTTGGTAGGCTGAAGGTTCTCGTCTGGAGTGTCACAAAGGGCAAAGGCTAGCGCCCTCACATGTCACAGGGGTGCCCTCATATGTCACAGGGGCTACCGGTGCCATTGGTCAGCCCCTGTCACATGGTAGGAGCAGAAGATGGGGCCGGCCATCCAGTGCTCCTACCATGTGACAGGATCCGGCCAATGGCACGGATACCCTGTCACAAGGTAAGGGCAAAGGATGGCCCGGAGCGGGAGATCACGGGAGATCGCTCCCGGGACCCCCACTGGACCACCAGGTACCTGTAAAAAGGTTTTGGGGGGGTCGGGAGGATGGGGGAAGCTAAGGGGTTACTTTTAAAGGGTCGGGCTGGGCAGCCGATAAACAAAACGCGAACGGGCCCGATGGGAAAAAACCCACATGTGAATCTGAACCGGAATCCGAACCGATTCCGGTTCCGATTCACATCTCTAGTACATAACAACAAAATAAGGGAGAGTAGAAAACAGAAACTGAGCAATAGAAAGGAAGGCAAGAAGGGAGGGGAGCTGTGTGCTCCCACTTAAAAAGGGGTTTTCATTCCACCTACTCCACCAACCTTTGTGGGAACCATCTAACCAGGGATCTCTCCAGTCCCTTGCATAATTCAAAATTCCCTGGAGAAGGAGGAGGAGGAGAGGTGAAGCAGGAAATACTGTTTCTTTAAAAAATTTCCCCCCCCCCTTGCAATAAGACACAGCCTTTGTGACAGGAAGGAACCGCACAGGTGGGAAGCTGGGAAGGTTGCCATGTTACTGATATCAAACCTGGACTTCATCCTCCCTGGCTCCTCTATATTATTAAAAAAAAAAATAATAATAATAATAATAAATAAAGAAGGACATCTTTTGGTGCAATATCTCAAAAGCAAGAAGAATTAGAGAAAAAATAAAAGCCATCAGTTTAAGTAATGGTCAAACTGTAGTTACAGAGGATGACATTTTTTTTTCTTTTTCTCCACATTCATCTGAAGAACAAAATAATGAGGAAAAATGTCTTATTTTAAATATCTCTAATGCTGAGATAATGAGGGCCATTCAAATGTTGAATAAAAATAACACTCCCTCATCTGATGGACTGCCTACTGAATTATTTCAAAGATCTGTGGATCAATTGGCACCCAAATTAGGCTATTTCAAGACTTTATTCATCAAGATTCAACTAAAGGTACATTTGCAGAAGTCCTGGTTACTGGGCTGCATAAGATTAATAAAGACCCTCTCCATTCTCAGAATTACAGACCAGTATCATGAATTAATGCTAAGTGCAAGATTTGTGAAAGATATTGGCCAGTAGATTGAACAGAGTATAATATAATGTAATCCAGCCTGATCAGACTGGTTTTATGAAACAAAGATATTTTTCAGATAATATTTTCTAGTTTTGCAACATAATGCTAATTTCCAAAAGTATGGCCTTTGCCTTTCCTCTATCATCAGATGCAGAAAAAGGCTTTTGACCGTATTGAATGATGGTACCTTGTTTAGAATGGTTTAGTTTTGTTCCTTTTTTTAATTTGCATTTTCAAATTACTTTATTCATCAATTTCTCTAGATTATTGATAAATCATTTAATATCTATCTCCCTTCAATTAGGTAGAGACACATGACAAGGTTTCCTCTTCTCTTCTATGTAATCTAGCTCTGGAAACACTGGCAATTGCGATTTGGTAGTCAAATTAAAGAAGTTTGTTGCAAAACCTTATTTACGCAGAAGGTATTCTACTGTGTTTGATGGACCCTTTGGTAATTGGTATCTCTTCTGAAGTTATTGACTTTAATTCAAAGATGTTCTCTTTTTTCAGGCTATAAAATTAATTGGTCCAAGTCTGAGCTGATCCCCTTAAATGAATTTTGTACCAAAGATTTAGTCAGTGCTTTCCCATTAATTGGCAGCCGATTAGTATAAAATATTTAGGTATTTCCTTAGCCCCTCTTGATGTACTGTATAAATGAATAAAGGGTCACTGAAAAATTCAATCCTCAAACTTCTAATTCTCTCAGAATTTTATAAACTTCTATCATATGCCCCCTCAGCAGTCTTTTCTCCAAGCTGAACAGCCCTAAACTCTTTAGCCTTTCCTCATAGGCATTATCATTTTGGTCACCCTTCTCTGAACCTTTTTCAATACAACTATATCTTTTTTGAGATGCAGCAACCATAATTGCACACAGTACTCAAGGTGCAGTCTCACCATGGAGCGATACAGAGGCATTAGGACATTCTTTATTTTATTTGCCATTCCTTTCCTAATAATTCCTAATGTTCTGTTTGCTTTTTGACAGTTGCAGCACACTGAGCTGATGATTTCAATGTATTGTCCACTATGATGCCCAAAACTTTTTCCTGGATAGTAACTCCTAAAATGGAACCTAACATCATGTAACTACAACATGGGTTACTTTTCCCTATGTGCCTCCCTTTGCACCTGTCTACATTACATTTTTTTCTTCCATTTGGAATCCCAGTCTTCAGTCTTGCAGGGTCCTCCTGCAATTTATCACAATTTGCTTGTGATTTAACTACTCTGAATCATTTTGTGCCACCTGTAAATTTGATTACCTCACTCATCATACCTCTTTCCAGACCATTTATAAATATATTAAAAAGCACTGGTCCAAGTACAGATCTCTGAGGCACTCCACTGTTTACCTTTTTCCACTGTGAAAACAGACCATTTAATCCTACTCTTTGTTTCCTGACTTTTAACCAGTTTGCAATCCACAAAAGGACATCGCCTCCTATCACAGGGCCTTTTTTATTTCCTTAGGAGCCTCTCATGGGGGGGTCTTTGTCAAATGACTTCTGAAAAATTAAAAATAAAATATCTGGTGCAGATAAGAAAAGAGAAAGAAATAAAAGAATTCAAAATGACAGGTTAAGGCAATATTATTTAGAGAGGCATTTGGTGGCTCTGGTGGGTAATTTTGAAACATAGTCATTGTTTTAATATTTGATTGATTTTATGTTTTAACTGACATGTGTAATACAGTTAGTTTTAATTTTGAATGTAAAACATGTAATCCACAATCAACAGAGCAATTTGGAGGAGGCAGAAATTAAGATTTTAGATACATAAATTGAATTAAATCAAAATAGACTAAATCTACCAGCTTACCTTTATGTATCCGATTTTTGAGGCAAGATTTCCCTTGGGCAAATCCATGTTGGTTGTGTCCCATTAAACCATGTCTATCTATATGTTCTGTGAGTTTGTTCTTTACAATAGTTTCCATGATTTTTCCTGGCACTGAAGTCATGCTCAATGGTCTATATCTGTGCCCGTCTATGTGTACCTACCAGATTTTTTGTTTTCAATAATTGATTCTTTTAACTTAGAATAATAACGCTTTGCTTATGTGCCCTTATACTAAACTCTATAACTGGCCATTTTTGCTTTGCTTTTTACTAGTAGGTAGCTCAGAATCTCAATCAGCTGTTTCTCACTTTATCTATGACAACACTTTGCCTGATGCTTTCAGACCTTCTTTGAATTGGTTCAGCTACAGAGACTGCCTGGATATTTGTATTCCTATCTACTGTACTGAGAACAGCATAATATGATAAGCAAAATCACTGTTTCTTAGATAACACAGGATTACAACAGAAAATGACAGGACATAGCTACCACAGGCTGCGCTAGACATCTAGATAGATCACAGAGTGACCCCATCACTACTAGGTCACCAGGGACAAGAAAATGAAGAGATATACTACTTCATCCAGCTTCTTCTACAAAATGGATGTCAGCAGAGGTCCAGAAATAGGATAGATATAGGTTTATCCAATCAATCAGTTCAGGGCACAGTGCATGCATAGGTTATTATTATCTGGCTTAGAGGACTTGTCTCAGGATTTTTCCATCTTCCTTTACTTAGATAAGACAAGTGAAGGGAGCCCAGGAAAATATTTTCTTTTCATATTTGGTCAATTTTGCTTGTCCATATGGCTTTTTTTGTCTTTGTGTACTGCAGGAATGATGTGACCCAATTCAAGGAGTGAGATTTTAAGCCAGTTCTACATTTCTGGCAACCTCTATCCTGATGAATTATGATAATGGCAGCATTACTCAATGCTTTCAGATTGTAAAAGCAGGGACTGCAAATACCACAATGCATGGGAGTGAAAATCCAAAAGCCAGGACTGACCAAAAATCTCCCTCATTTAACTCAGTCACTTGACTTTAAACTTAGTGAAAGACAAAATGCAAAAACATCAAATGATTTGTGTTCTTTGTGATAATATTAACTATTTTTCATTTTTGCACATGAAAATGACTTTGAAAATTTTTTCAGCTTTACCAATACTAAAATTTCATGCATAGATTGATTTTTGCTTGCAAAATGTTATTAAAAGGTTAATAAATTGTTGTGATGCAAAGCAACTCATTAGCTATTAGCACATAGTAAAACTACACACAAATGTTGATTAGCAAAGTCTCTTTCGCAATAAAATTAACTATACTTCAATAAGGTGTAAATAAAGTATTTTCAAAAAACTATGCAACAAAATTATGCTATTTTTCTACCAGGATCATTTGCATGTAAATCCCAGAAGACAAAAAGCACCTACATAATTTCAAATAGTGCTTGAAATTTGACACACTGTAATACATCGGCCCTCATGAATTGTCAGTGTTCAGATTTATCCAAGTTTGGAAGAATCACCAGGATCTAGAGGAGGAGAGGTTGGGTTTACATCAAAAAAGTTGACCTAGCTCTAGAAGATATGATGGCTATCTTGAAGAGCCTATAAAACTAAGTGCTAATGTTTCCTCAATAATTAAATAAAAGCCAGAAAAGAGACCTCTTATTTGGCCCTACAGTTTTTTCTTATTGCTTTGGGGTTTCAATTCAGTTGGGATTTTCCCCAACTGAGGCTACAGTATAATGAGATCTTTATTCACAATCACCTACAGGATTTACCCCATTTTTAATCCTCTGCCTTCTCCCATGTAGTCCAACTATTGCAGCAATAATCTCGATTCAAGGAACTACATTGTCATTCTCCTTGGAAACTGACAAGTATGCTCAATGCTTCTGGCCAATAGGTGTCACTGTGGCGGCTATAATTGTTACCAATATAGGATCTCCAACCCCCGCTTATACCAGAAATTCAATCCTGGGTCCCCCCATAGCGGCATGCAGTTCTGCCACTAGGTTAATTTGCTGGCCAGATTCAGGCCAATATGGCCTGAATCTTCAAAGCCATTTATATGCATAAAATGTGGCTCTTTGTGCATGAATGGCTCATTCCAAAATGTGCTGGTCTTTGTGTGTGTATCTTGATTTTACTTGTACATTTTGCACACATAAAAGATGTTTTGGGAGGCAGAGTTGAGGCAGAATTAAGATTTGCAAGATATTTTTTATTTTAAAAAATATTAAGTAAATTCTCATGTGAAAATGGCTTATATGCGCATATGCTATTATATGTAAACCAAGGGAAATGAGCAGAATAGTTCAGAATCCACATGTTTATCATTTCCACTAAACTACCCCTTCCTTCTCCTCCCCTATCTTACTCTTCCACTACCTTCCACCCACACATCCGTAACCTTGGTGTTCTTCTTGATAATCAACTCTCCTTCAAACCCTACATCAAAGCTATCTTAAGTGACTGCTATTTTAAATTACAAACTATCAGAAAACTCAGACCCCTCCTGCACTTCTCTGACTTTCGCACGGTACTTCAATCTATCATCTTTTCCAAAATTGATTACTGTAATGCTCTCCTCCTCGGCCTCCCCTCCAACCACACCAAACCTTTACAACTCCTACAGAACGCTGCTGCACGTATCCTTACTAACACTAGAAAAAGAGATCACATCACTCCTACCCTCATTGAACTCCACTGGCTACCAATCCAATCACATATCCTGTTCAAAACTCTATCCCTCATTCACAAAAGTATCACCAATGAAAACTTCAATTGGCTCTGCCTCCCCCCTTCCTCGCTCCTCCACTAGATCCACATATCCTGCCCTCCAAGGAACACTCCGTTCCCCTTCTATCAAACCCTACAAGCTAATCTACACAATGAATAGAGCATTCTCCCTCGCCACCCCCACTTTTTGGAACTCCCTCCCCCAGATCTCCGCACAGAAACATCCACCCCAAAATTCAAAAAGAAACTAAAAACATTGGTCTTTCAACAAGCCTACCCTCCCTCTACTCCCTCCACATGATGTATGAAAACCATTTGTCCATATGACTGTTGACTCTCTTGTAAATATATTGTACATTAGTTCACAATTATTATTAATTTGTTTACTTTGTCTCTTGTAATACCTGTTAACTTTAATTTTATAGTTACTGTTCCATGTAAAGGCTCCACCTATTAGTTCTGAGTTAAATGTACACCGATACAATGTGCAAACGGTTGTCAGTATATAAAAAAAAAAAGTTAAATAAATAAATAAATAAATGTTAGTTTGAGTGAGATAGTTACTTATTTATTGCGGCGACACCTCAGATTTTTTAAGATTGTAATGTTTGCTGTCCTTCCTGATGCAGCCGTAAGGTGAAACACGGACACCGTGTTGGGAGATTTGTTGAAATTTAAAGAATTGTGTTGTATTAAAAACTGTGGAGTCTCTGCAATAAATAACTGTTTTACTCAAACTAACATATGGATTCTGAACTATTCTGCTCATTTCCCTTGGTTTACATATTACATGCAGAATTACTCTTCTTTCATACATATGCTATTATAGACAGTATACTGTGTGTGTGTGTGTGTATATATATATATATAAATATTATTATTATTATTCATATATAAAATATGTGGATTCTGAACTATTCTGCTTGTTTCCCTTGGTTTACATATTACATGCAGAACTACTTTTGTTTGATACATATGCTATTATAGACAGTAAACTCTGTGTGTGTGTGTGTGTGTGTGTGTATATATATTAATATTATTATTATTCATATATAAAACATAGAAACATAGCAGCAGAAAAAGACCACATTTGCCCATCCAGTCTATCCAACTGCCTAGTTAATTTAGTATTATAATTTTCAGTTTAGTTTTATTATTCTCATTCCTTATTTAACTATTTTCCAAAAGGGTCACCTATGTGCATATGTACTTACATTCATCAGTAAAAGTATACATGGAAAATGTGGACATGTTTGGATCATGTTGGGGCATGGTATGCAAATGAATGCTTACTTTGCTATTTTGTAAAGAACATATATACAAAATTCATAAAAATGTGCAAAATGTTACTTCGGCTATTTTACCCGCCCATGTCAAACTTGCATTTTTTTTTCTAACCTGTGTTTGGTGAGTTGGCTTCTCCTGGTGACTGGAAAATGCAGAAGGTTAGAAGGAGAGGCAGAGGGGTTGGGGAGGGGGCTATCTGGGAAATCTAGGTTCTTGCACAGAAGTGTGTGCCTTTATTTTTGCTGGGTTTCTCCTTCAGCCTGATACAAGGTTTTCTTGTTTTCTTTGAGAGAACCTGGCAGTGAATAGCACAGCATTTCAGAGGGTTAGTGTCTGTGTGTGTGTCACTGGAGCATACTAGGGCAGACTAGGGAGATGAGTGAGTGACGGAGAAATGAAGTCCAAAATGACTACCCAGCTATACCCTGCCTACTAATTTTGTTGTTCACTAAGTTATATGTAAAGCCTGTTGCTGAATTTGCTGTTTCACTGTAAACCGATTAGATGTTCCAAACGATTATCGGTATATAAAAAACCACAAATAAAATGAATATAATAAAGTTATGGATATTCATGGCACAACAATAAACAAGGGAGCAAGAACAAAGGAGGAGGAGCAGGAGGAAGAGGAGAAGGTACACCTCACAGAGTGAGGGCAAAGGTAGTGCCAGCGCCATTTTGAATATTGGCAATACGGCGCGAGTGCAGGAGGTCACTCCCGGACCCCCGCTGGACTTTTGGCAAGTCTTGTGGGGGTCAGGAGGCCCCCCCAAGCTGGCCAAAAGTCCCTGGGGGTCCAGCGGGGGTCCGGGAGCGATCTCCTGCACTCGTGACGTCGGGTGACAGGAACCAAAATGCACCGGCGCTACCTTTGCCCTGTCATATGGTAAGGGCAAAGGGCCACCGGCACCATTTCTATTAACGCAGCCGTGGCCCGAGAGCGGAAGATCGTGGGAGATCGCGCCGGGACCCCCCCACTGGACCCCAGGTAATTTAAAACATTTTGGGGGGGTTCAGGAGGGTGGGGGATTTGTTTTAAAGGGTCGGGGTGGGTTTTAGGGTTGTTTTGGTGTGCCGGTTTTCCCACCCTCCCTCCTCCCCCGATTTACGATTTTTTGACGATAAATCGGGGGAGGGGCTCTAACGATTTTTGACGATTTAAAATATATCTGACGATTGTTTTAAATCATCAAAAAACGATTCACATCCCTACTCCCTAATGTCAAGAAAGTTAGTTTTTCTGAAGTCAAGGACTCTTGTCTTTGAATGAACCACCACTGCCATTTATCTAGTATTGATCTACACTATCTAGTGATCACTGTATCCCTTACTATGACAAAAAAACCCACTCTCCCCATTTATAAGCACCAATATTGCCCCCTCATATGTTGGTTCAGTTACCGGTTGCCAGAACAATTCTTCCTGGAGGTAATCCAGGATCTTCCTGCTTCTAGATGACACTGCAGCTGGGATGTCCTGATCAACATTAAGCAGATTGAACTCACCAAGAAATAGCACCTTTTTTTACATAGCAATTTGTGAATGTCTTTAATTAAATCTCTATGCATTTCTTCTACCTGTGAAGGAAGTCTGTGTGTAATCGCACCATATTATAGGGCAGACGTAATAAAACCCACATCATGGGGCCAACATAATAAAATCAGTTACATTTTAAAACAGGTTTTAATTAATGTGCATGGTAAAACCAGAGTCCCCACGGGATACAGTAAGCTAATGAGATGCAAATCAAACAGGAGTAAAAAATGTGTGCTAAACAAAAAATGTTATAAATTGTTAATTACCATGAAAAATGTATACTAATGCAGAAAAGTGCTTTAAAAATACTTTAAAACAGAATTAAGAAGGTAAGTGCTTGAAACTAGAAGGAGGGTAACCAAAATGACCTTGTATGAAAGATTGGCACTAGGCTTCCCACCTTGGGCACAATCTCATATGTAAAGTCATTTGGGCATGGCATGCCAAGTGAAATCAATAGATAAGCTCTCTAGCTGAGCACCTACAGCAGAATAGTAAACACAATGCATTTCCAATAGCTGTAGTTGCTGGTTCTAGAGAACTTACAGTGTGGATTTTGAGCTTAATTCCTTGACCTGAGGTGGCCTTGATATACTGCTGCTGTGCTGTCTATACCTCACTGGACACAACAAAGGAATAACTTCACTAAAAATGTGAGTTTATTCCACTTCAGACCAAAGGAGTTACATTTCTGGTGTAAGTTCTCTTGGGCTTGCACCTTCAGCTGTACAAAACATAAGCTATCTAGGGCAAGTGCTAGTCAAAGGTTTTCTTTGTTTTCCTGAACAACTGAATAGTACGTGCACATTTAGTGCTAAAATGTGTACTGTTCAGCTGTTGAATGCCACCCAGGCAGCTTATGCTTTGTTCATCTGCCTTCCTCAAAATAAATAAATAAGAGCATTTCTTTCTTTTTTTTTTTTTATTTTATTTGTTATTCCTTGTCAAAATAGCCTTGAATGAGAGAATGTGCCCTCAAGCTGGGATGCACAGCACCAGTCTCACATGCAATGCTATTTTGGCATGGCTTGGCAAGAAAAGTCAAAGCGTCAGCTCTCCAGGGTGCGTACTTTCAGCTGAATAGTATGCACTTTCTTACTGTACAACTGATTTTGGTGTCATGTTCCACTCTAGGTGCCCCTTCAGAGAGTTTATACTTTGTTAAGCTAGCTGCCGGAGCCCACCCCAGAAAGCTTATGCTTTGATTTTACTTGCTATTAATTGCCAAAATGGCCTTTGATGCAAGAATTTGCTGTCTGGCGTGGGACTTACAGCTAGCTGAATAAAGTGAACGTTCCCGGGCAGAGGGCATCTACAGTGAAAGAGAATGTCAAAGTGAGGATGCACAGTGCTGGGGTACTGTTTAGCTGTAGGTGCCCACTTGTAGGTGAACTCCTGGATCTGAGGTGGAGTAAACTCACTTTCTGGTGGCCAAAGTTATTCTATTGTTGTTTCCAGTCTGATAGAAGCAGCTGTCACTATTACACTGGGCACAGAAATAGTATAACATAGCCACCAGAAATGTGAGGTAAGATGAACTCCTGCTCTGACCCAGAAGTTACGTTTCCAGCATTAAGAAAATGTGCTTTAAGTGACTGCCCTTTAACGGACATCCTTATATTGATGGGGAACAGCTAATGCCTTCTTTTACATGGGATTTGCATGCACCCCTTGCGAATCTCAGCACTGTTTTTTTACTTCTGTTTTGGCATGCATTTTTTAGGAATCAAAGCTCCTATTAAATACTAGAGTTAATTTACTCCAGAAAAATGCATGCTAAAACAGGAGTAAAAACCTGCATTAATGTTAGCACACCTTTTATTATATGGCTATTCCATTCCCTATTTCCAGATGAAGCTACAGTGCTTTCTTCTTACCTCATAAACCCTGCAGTTCTGTTGCTTTAATATTTTTAACACCCTCCTCGCCCTTTTCTTCCCATTCTGTCCTTCCTGAATAGATTATAGCCTGCTATAACCATATGTGAGTCTTGGTTTAATATATTATGTTGATTTGTAAGTCACTTGGTGCTGTAGTTAAACAAGGATCTAAAAAATGGAATAAATAAATGATTGTAAAAGCTGTGTGGTAATGCTTCAGATTTTAATAGTGCTTCTGTGGTAGAAGGTTCAATTGTGACTCATCTGCACAGTAAAGTCCAGAGCGATATGAGATTCAATTTTGCTGACCTCTCTGGGTTTTGGTGGTTTGGGGGGCAGTGACATATGAGATCTCACCTTAGTCCCAACTGACTCATCCATCCTATTTACTTTGAGCAATGTAACATTTACCTGCAGCTGTAAAATAATACTAAACAGCAACACTTTGCAATTTAGATGTGGCACTTGTAAGGATGCATCTTTTTTCCTGTTTTAGATGATAAATTGAAATATATTGCATCAATGCTGAAAATTAAATTGACCAACAGCTGCTTAGTTCTAAATATGGAAGCAAAAGGACAATATGTACAAAATGATAGAACACAGCTGAATTAGTTATGCAAAGTAGCTGGGTTTATAGGTATCACAGCTCATAAAAGTTAAATTGCTTAGAGGCTTATTAAAAGCCCAACACAGTTTAAAAGTTAGATGTGTATTGATACAGTGCTAATTTACTGTACTAGTTACTGAAATATAAGGAATATGTTCTGTTAATAAAGCATGGAAAATATATGTTTTCAGTTAATAATGTTAATAGAATGTTGAATCCTTCTGTTTGTTCATTTTTCTACATTAGTCAGGACTGCAAAGGGTAATAATCATTCATGTACAGTTTCCACTCTTAGTAGCATTCAGAATTAATCTTTTGGGGGGTGCCAATTCACAAATTCTGAGGCCAGAAGAGAGACTGAGCTAGACGGCAATTCAGACTGGCCGAGGATGTCTGAAAAGAGGGGAACTGCATATAAAGGCATAGAGGGGGCAATTTTCAAAACTATGTGGACTAAAGTCCGCCAATAACTTTTCCCTGTGGATTTTGCATGAATTTTTGAAGAGCAAATGCATACATATTTTCCTATTGAAAACTGCCCATAGAGATTTTCGCCTACTACTTCTGCAGAAACGGCTCCCCAGAAATATATTAGGGTCAACTTTCAAACTTCTGAAGTTAGGCTCCTAAATTACCCCTTTTGAACATTTACTTAGGATGAGTGCTTAACTTTAGGATCCTCATTTAAAACTGAGTGACTACAGGGGCAGAGTTAGGATAGGGAAACAAAGTTAGGAGCTTAGCACTGATTTTCAGAACTAGGCACTTAAATTTAGGATCCTAAATCTAGGCAAATGGACAGCAGGCCTATATTTAGTGTTACGAGCCCCACCCGCAGTTGTCCCTCGCACGGAACCGCTCATCTTCGGGGTCACACAGCGGGTCCTGGCTCTGTCTCCCTTGCAGCTCTTGCAAGTCCAGTTAGGCCCCGGCATCTGGCGGCAGCGGTCGCCGGGCCTCCAGTCGCACGCCAGGCCTCACGCCGGGCCTCAGCATCTCAGCAGATAGCCACGCCCCTATGCGTGCGGACCAGCCACCCTGATGTAGGTTCCAGGGCGAGGTCTAGTTCCGCGGCACACCCTGATTGAACTCATGTTATAAGGAAGTTCCTGGCCTCACTTCCTTGCCTTGGCAATCGGGTCGGTTTGTTCCTGAGACTGCCCTTGCTTGTGTTCCTGCTCGCTTGTTCCTAGTCTTATTCCAGGATCCTTCTGTTCCAGTTCCATTCCTGCTTGTACCTGCTCCTTGCCCTGCCTGTTCCCGTGTTCGTTGTTCGTCTCCCTGGTCTCACCCCGGACTGACTTCTGGTAAAGACCTCAGCTTGTTCCTGACCTGTCTGCCTGCCTACCGCCTGCCAAAGACCTCAGCTTATTCCTGACCTGCCTGCCTGCTTGCCGCCTGCCAAAGACCTCAGCTTGCTCTTTGACCTTGCCTGACCTCTGGATCTTGACCCTTGCTTTGTTGACCACTCCTCGGACTGATTCTTGGACTTTGACCCTGTTCGCCTGACCTCACTTGATTCTGGCTTTGTCCCTAGCTTTGTCCTCACCAACACTATTCTGGTTCGCTCTTCTCCAACCTGTTTCCAGCCTCGAACCCGATAGCGGTCTCCCAGTGTCTGTGGGCATACCGGACTCAGACTCTCCCAGGAGACCCTGCGAGGCCCACCTAAGTGATCTTTGATCATGGGGGACATGCCCTCCAGTAATATAGTGAGAAGGCAATCCTCCTGCCAATTCAGTTCTGTTGCCAGGGTCCAAAACTCAATGGCATATTCTGCTAAACGTCTGGTGCCCTGGTGAAGGTGAAGAAGCTTTGACCCCATGGTGGCCATCCAGCCTGGTTCCTCAAAGACCATTTTAAAAACAGCCATAAATTGATGCAAAGCATGCAAAAATGGATCTGAACACTCCAAGAGGGGAGAAGCCTTGCCATCCAGCAGGGAGAGAATATATGTGGTCTTAACCATATTACCCAGGAATAATGAAGCCTGTAACATAAATTGCATGTAGCACTGGTTCAGAAACCTGTGGAATTTCTTGGGATCCCCAGCGTACTGAGGTGGAGCCATCAGTTGCAGTATGAGGTGGCTGGTTGCCATGGGTAGCAGCAGTGCAGGTGGGGAAGGCAACGGTACCACCAAAGATGTGGCCACATCCAGTCATGTAGAATGTCATTCCATGGGCACTGCCATAACCTCCAGAAATTTCTGTTATTCCTGTATCTTATGCACAAGACCCGGAATGCCTTGCAAGACTGTGATGTCCATTGAATGCATGGTCTCAGCAGTCTGTTGTGGGCGTGGATCCTTGGACCGAGGTGGAATTGACACAATCTGCAGGGTGGAGCCCTGCAGGTCCTACTATCACCTAGTGGTGTCAGATAAGGCAGAGGCCCAGCTGGAGCTTCACCTATACCAGCCATATTCCCCTCGGCTTGAGACTTTGGGTTCTGGGGCCAGCAGGTTTTAGGTGGGGGCCCCTGCTGATGGTCATAAGATCCATCATAGAGACGAGGGTGTGCAGGCAAAGATGAAGGCAAGTTTGAGTCAAAGGCAGGTGGCATACATGGAAAGTCCAGGAGGCAAGCAATGGTCAGTGGTAGGCAGCATTCAAGTAAGATCCAGTAGTCAAGCCGAGGTCAGTACCAAGCATCTGTCCAAGGAAAGGTGGGATAGAGTAGCAGACAAAGAGGCGAAGAGCAGCATGGCAAGCAGATGAGAAAATGTGGAACACAGGATAACTGAAAAACTGGCCACAAGAATTGAAGAGGAACAGAAGATGAAGACAACTACAATTGATACTGGAGATGAAGACAAGGACCAGGAACTGAAGACAAGGCAAAGACCAGGAACTTGGGATGCTGAGGCAACTTATACTACACAGGCTGTAAGGAAACCTGTTGCTGAGGCGAAGAAGGTTTGTGCAGAAGAGCCTTAAATAGGCCTAAGCCTGTAAGGACATCAATAGATGCAGTGAGGATTTCCCACCACAGGCCCTTTAAATGATGTGTTGTTGGGCTCACGTATGCCTCAGGAAGCCAGGCAGGAAGGTGGTGGCTTCCCTCTGTGGAGAGGCATCGTGGAGAGGCATCCCACCACATGGGCAGAAGAGGGTGAGAGGTGTCAGCGTCCTGATGAAGCCCAGCCCCAGGGGTTGAGTGTGGTGGTCCGTGGGAGGAGCCTGTGGACAGATAAACTTAACACATGAATGATTTTCTCGGTAGGTAGGTATCCTTTGACCAGGTTCTGGATAGAGATTTGCTGATTATGCCCGGGTTCCATCCCCGGCTTCTCCATCATTGCTGAATATACTGATGATATTTCTGCTAAAGGAAAAAATACCAGCTAACACCAGAAATCTTGAATGCCAGACTCTGCAGAAAGAGTTATAAACAACTCTTGCAGGACTTCATAGATAACAGAAGAATCAACAAGAATCAACAAAGTGAGACACAGGATGAAGCAAGAGACGACTTTGAAGGGTATGCAGCAGTTAATCTGTGGGAAGGAATGCGAAGATAAGGAATGAGATAAGGGGGAGACAAAGCAGAGAAGCATAAAAAAGTTTGTGGTGTGAAATGTGCAAGCGGGAGCCAGATGGCTTGCTGACTTTGCTTTTTAACCTATATAAGCAGGGCTGGTATGTAGTAGGGTTTAGCAAGGAATCTGTTGCAGAGCCAGCGCTGTGCTCTTTACTATAATGTAAGTATATATTTGCTTCCTGTGTCCTTTTGCTTCCTGTGTATCGATCTGTTTGTTTATGCATAGTATATGATTTACAATAAAGAATAATAAAGAAAAGTAGAATCAGAGTTGTTCTTTTAAACAATTTTAACTTTGCATTGGGTATTTTCAACAAATTGGTGGAAGAATGCTGGCATTCCACATGTGTTTGCAGAAGCAACTCTGATTGTTTCTTGTGCAGAGTAGAAGATTCACGTTCTTTGGTGATTCCCCAGGGCCCGGAATGATCAGCCGTGGCCCGGGAGTAATCAGTTTAAAGCCAATTCCTGTGTGAATCTTGTTGACAAGTGCACCTGAGAGGTTTAGATTCACGTTCTCGGCAGAAGCTGGGTCCTGAGTGCATCGTGGTGATAGTTTTAGATTCACGTTCTTGGTAAGACCGAGTCCTGTGTGAATCGTGAATTGAGAAAAGGCGCCAAGGGTTTTAACGCTGCAGCAATTGTTGTTTTTCCTGTAGGTACCCAGGGTTAAAATACTGCAGAAAAGTTTGCAGTGATATTTTTCTTGTACTCATTGTGTGGTTTGATACTAGCGTGTATATATTTTTTGTTCCTATTTTGCATTGGCTATTATATTCAGTTACTGGTGAACGGATATAGGTGCATATGCTTAGAATTGTTTTTGATGCTTAAGAACTGTAAGAACTGTACCTTTTAATACTTCGGACTATGTACTTTAGTGCTTAGAACTGTATATGCTTAGAATTGTATATTTTAGTACTTAACACTGTATACCTTTAATACTTAGAATTATTAGGATAGTATATTATTTTACTCTTACCGTATTCTCGCCTACCTCACTCCTAAACCTACCTCACTCCTAATATTTTCATAATTGTGTATCTCTTATCTTGTATCATAGTATCATAGTGTGTGTATTTAGTACTGTGTGAAGTCTGCCTAAGAAAGAACAGAAGACGGGCAGAAAAGAATTTGAAGGGGCAGAGGAGAAAGCCCTAGCAGTAATTCCCATCTGGGAAGATGTAACTTATTCACTGCTGGTCAATGAGTGGGGTGTAATATGGGGTTATGTGAACATTGTGATAGGAAACTGGGCATAGAACCCCACAAGAGGATTTGTTTTTCCCTTCCCCCAACGAGTTCCTATAGTTGCAGGGAAAGAGCTAGCATGCAGCGTCCGGCGGGGATAGATATTTCTTACTAGACATAGGAAGGCTCACTTAAGGGTTAAGGAGTTGCAGTAGCAACTAGCCGCGGCCCGAGGAGAACTAGAGATATTAAGGCGGCATAGAGTTATGTTGCAATGTCAGTTGCAGCTTTATAAAGATAACGGGGATATATAACCAGTGGTGGCAGAGAGTGCAGTGAGCCATAGAAAATGAAAGCAAATTAGTATAGTGACTTCCTGGATATCCCGGGATGGGAGATCTTTTACTGTGAAGGGCTGATTTGTTTATACTGGGAACGTCTGGCCTGTGTTCGGAATTGTTTTTGTAGTTTGCAGAAAGCAGACCATTATCAATCAGTGGCAGAACAAGCGGCTGTGCGGCTGGCACAGCATAAATATCGAAAGCGTAGACAAGTGAATAAAATGAAAAATGAATGGAATCCTGAAACATGGGACGGGAATATTTGGGATTCCACAGATACAGACAGTGCAGAGGAGGCAGAAGTAGAATCCCCGTCAAAAATAAATACTGTCGAACAAGCATGCCCTATTGTTCGGCGTAGGACAAATGGGCAAGCAGTAGAACAGGAGGTTACTCAAGTGTTAGAAGATTTCACACAGCAAGATAGAATGGGGCATGAATTTCCCGCTATACAGACACAGAAAGTTAGTGACCAGCCTTTAAAGGCAGCTGGATATACTCCTAATTTAACTTCAGAGCACCAACTTCCAACCCCCACTATCCCCCTACTGAATCAGCCTGCAGGGAATTCAGCTAGGGTTGATATCACGAACGGAGTTCAATATACTCCGGTTATAGAATTAGATTCCCCAGCCCGAGAACAGATTAATGAAACATTTGGAGCCTGTGGCTATCAGCATAATGACCCAGCCTCTTTAAAACCTTTAGACAAGTGTTTAAGAACAATTGAGGGACAGAATAAAAAGTGTCGTGAGACAACAGCAGATAGGGTAGATGCCCCAGTGGCACACAATACCCCAGTAACACACAATACCAGGTTTAGGAAAAGGGGAGTGCCTGGCAACACTCCGTTACATTTTATTGCCCCTATCATTCCTTTCTTTGCAGTAGTAGAACACTTTTTTGCTCTGCTGCTCTTACACAAATGTGTCATGATTATGTATCCCATTCTGTGTGTATTTAACTTTAGCATTATGTGACAAAAGAAGGTATCGTTTGTTAGGAATCACAAGGACACTAAACTAGAATTAAAAGCAGCAACTAAGAAAAAGCACTTTTTAGAGCAGCAGTATGTGGGAAGAATCCATGGCATTCTAATGCCTTAGCAGACAAATTATTTTGGTGATATAGAAAATAAGATTTTTTTTTTTTTATTATTTATTTATTTATTAATTTTTCATAGTACATTATCCAATTAATAACATTGAATATATTAAAGAGAGCAGGAATATCACAATATGATTACATAAACCTCTAAATAAATATATTATAACATATCAATTCCTGCTTTCTAAGTACAAAACAAAAGGGGTGCTGGTCTAGCAAATTATATATCACATAAATTTTTCTATAACACAGAAAAGAAAGTCAGGAAATTCCTTTTTATATCCAGTTATGGTACATATTAAACTTCCACATTTCGGTTTCTCCGTTCCTCCAGAAATCTTTCTAATTGAGAAGGATCAAAATATACATATTTCACTCCCTCAACCCTCATGACACATTTACATGGAAATCGTATCATAGCTTGAATTCCTAATGTTCTCGCTATTTTAGCTAATACAATAAATCTCTTTCTTTTATCTTGGGTTTCTTTAGCCACATCGGGATAAACCCAAATTCTTTGTCCCAAGTATAGAGAGTTCCTTTTTGACATAAATGTTTTCAAAACTCTTACTCTATCTAGAGACGATACAAATTTTACAATTAGGGTACCTCTCTGTTCTACTTGGGAAACAAGGGACGTTTCTATAAGTTCTGTGACATTCAAGGATACATCCTGTAACATTTGTTCAGAATTTTTCTTAACATTTATAAAATATGCATTGATAATCATTGGAAAACTTTCCGGCTGCCATGTTAATATTTCACGAAAATAATCTTTAAGTTGTTCTTTAGCAGATATCATCTTGCATTGGGGAAAATTAACAAACCTCAAGTTTAAATATCTAACAGAATTTTCAAGTAATTCTACCTTCTTTGTGAGTGCCAATTCTCCCTTTATTATTACAGATTGTACATTTTTAATTGAACAAACATCTTCTTGGACCTTAGACAATGCTGTCCCATAGTTAGTAACCATGGGATTTAGATTCAATAAAACATTTTGCATATCTTTAATATTATCATTTAATTTCATAATATTATTCTGTAACATAGTCATGGCATGCCATAACATTTCCAAAGTTACCATTTTAGGATTCCCAGTCAAGGCCTCAGGCATAGGGAGTGAAGTATTTAAATATAATGACTCTTGATTAACGTTGTTCCCTACTTGTGGGTTTACTGCCCCACCTTTAGGTGGCATTGGGGGACCTACAGCTCCCTGGTTCTCCAGAGCCTCAGTTGACAAATTTGAGGGGGGATCCACTAAGGGTTTCCTCCCCTCTAGCAGGTCAACTTCACCTCGACCTTCCTCGAACAGGCTTAACTGAACAAACGACTTCTGTATGTCAGTGCAGCCTAGGTCTACGATGCTTGATCTGCTTGGGGGAGCTGGTATAACTGGAGCCCCGGGACTCAGACTTACTTCTCCCAGCGAGGGTGGAGTTTGCTCACTTCCTTCCCTCGCAACGGGACTCTCCGGGGCTAATAATTCTGACTGAGAGTAAAAACTTGTCAATAATGTTTGTCCTGGGTTGGGTCCGACTGGAGTCGAGGCTTCTGGTCGGACCCTGCCCTTTCGCTTCGTATGCGGCATCAATATAACTTTAAACCTCAATCAGATAACAAACAAACATATGAAAGTCTTTACTCACTTTTCTGAAACAACTACATTTAAGAGAGAAAATTCGAGGAACAGTCCTGTTCGAAGGGGGAGGTGCCTTCTTGTCTTCGCCGGTCTAAGCCGGTCCAAGCCGCGCGCCCCTTCGGAGCGCGCGGCTTAGGCAGTGCGCCGGCGGCGGCGGTGCGCCGTCTACGTCCAAATTTAAGGGAGACGCGCTCCTGACGTCACTCGGTGCCGCCTCCACGAACCGAAAGGTATTGCTTCACCACAATGCTGTTATACGGGTGAGTCCGGGGTGTTCCGGGGGCAAATCACCAAGTGGTCGCATGGGCAGCCGTTCCTCGCTCTCTGCTCTCTCCAGCTCCCAGTCTCGGTGCCGTCTACCTCCAAATTTAAGGGAGACGCGCTCCTGACGTCACTCGGTGCTGCCTCCACGAACCGAAAGGTATTGCTTCACCACAATGCTGTTATACGGGTGAGTCCGGGGTGTTCCGGGGGCAAATCACCAAGTGGTCGCATGGGCAGCCGTTCCTCGCTCTCTGCTCTCTCCAGCTCCCAGTCTCGGTGCCGTCTACCTCCAAATTTAAGGGAGACGCGCTCCTGACGTCACTCGGTGCCGCCTCCACGAACCGAAAGGTATTGCTTCACCACAATGCTGTTATACGGGTGAGTCCGGGGTGTTCCGGGGGCAAATCACCAAGTGGTCGCATGGGCAGCCGTTCCTCGCTCTCTGCTCTCTCCAGCTCCCCAGAAAATAAGATTTTTAAGTATATCCATGCCACAATGCTCAAAAATGAGCACAGTTTTGATATGACTATTGTTAAGATTGGCTAAAAACTGGAGAAAACAAATATTTTTATTTCCCTGCCCATTTGGCAAAAGATATATAACGCTATGAGCAGTGTAAGACTGATTTAAGTGAGATTTAGAATCCTTTGGGAACAACATAAAACCAAATCCTCCTCTGATTAATATAAACACCACTGCGAACAGAAGAGCAAATGATTCAGAAGAGGGGGGAGTGAAACTCCGCCATTGCATACATCTGTACCAGGATGTTGAAGGGAGGCTTATATTTAGTTGGAAGTTTTGTGGCATTTGTTATTGAGAAGGACATACAGGAAAAAATTGTCACAAACCCCTGAATTTTACATTCAGTATTTACATTTGGTATTTACCTCCCTCGGATAGCTCGATCCCCGTACGACCCTTCCCGGCAGGCCCCTATGTGGCCTCAGCTGATAACCTAATGAAAAGCTTGTAATATTTTAATTGTGCAGCTATAGATTTAGCTAAAAGATTTTACAGAAGCAGGGAGAGACTAAACTTATTTTCTTTCTCCCATCTATCCCACATGACTAAACTTGAAAGAATGTAAACAATTTTGGTTTCAGTGATTAAGGCAATTAGAATCTTTTAGTTTGATTATCTTCAAAGTGGTGATTTTTAACCTTAACGGTGCTGCTCAGTTACTTTTAGCTAGCCGTTTAATACTTTGTAAATGTGATTTAAAAGATTAGATTGGAATTAACCTCTCTTTGTATATGAGATTTTTCTTTTACAGATTTACAAGAATCAAAGCTGCCGTACAGGAAGCTGAGGGTTTTTCTTTCTCCTAGTTTTTTTTTTCCTGAACAGATCTGTTTTAAAAATTCAGATTTTTGCTTAATTTTGGATCCACAGATTTTTGTTTTTACTTTTGAAAGGCCTACTTTTTGCAAAGTGCACTGAATAACAATAGCTTCTGACGTCATTTAAGTGAAGCAGTCACTGCTAAGGTTTTATGGACAAAATGTTTTAAATAATGTTCTAGAGTATATTATGCTAAGAGGTGATTCTCTTCTTCCTTTTTTTTTTGTTTCCCTGTTGACTTTTGTTTACTTGCAAGTATAGTTTTACCCAAGTGAACGGAATGTATTTGTCTTTCCTACTATGCAACCATAATTTTGAGTCAGCACAGCTGCAGTCTGTAGGAGAGCTGTCTCCAGCCCAAGGCCTAGCGTACCAAGATAATGGTACTTTTCCATCCTTACTTTAGGTAAAGGTTCAAGTGCTGCTGTCCGTATTTCTCCACTCCAAGAAAGGGGGCCATCCCGTAGACACTGTCAGCAAATCTTAAAAAAAAAAAAAAAAAGCTGAGCAGGCTTGAAGGGGAGTCTAGCCAGTAAAGCAACCCCACGAGCTTTTCATTGCAAATTCCAATTGCTTTTATTATGTTTCACAGAACTACAAGTTTTGTTTTGTTTTTTCCTCCGCACTGAGGGCAGAGATATCATTGTAGCTCAGATTTTCTGCTAACTGACTTTATGCTCCAAGGTTAAAAACTAAACTTTATATTATTCCACAGTGGCTCCGAAGGCAAAGAAGAAAGCTGTCCTGCTAAGACCGAGGCCAAGTTAGAGTGCCTTGTAGTAGCGCCTTCTTGAGGCTTAACAGAAATATGAAATAATTTGACTGTAATCATTTTGTTGTATGCCAGATTCTATTTTCCAGGTCGCCAGCCTTCCTGCCATGAAAAAAAGTGAGACTGATATCTTTATTTTTACCAGAATTTTCCAGGTTATTTTCTTTTCCACTTTTAAACAGAATTCTGATTTTTGTTTTACCCTGGCCAATTCAAACATTTTCCAGTTTTTATTTTTAGTCTAACTTTACTTTTTGATTTGATTTGATTTTTGATTTGATTTTTGAGCTCACAATATGTGTTAATTGTTATTTTGTCTTTTGTGCAATGAATAGATGGGTGACAGTTTGAATGAAAGGATGTCTAAGCATCTGGGTTGCTTTTGTCTGAATATTGTATTTCTTTATAGAAAAGTGGGAAATCAAAGAAGGGTTTAGATATTATGTAGCTATTTCTTTGACTTATGATAAAATAATACTGGATATCCATATGAATAGTGTATATAGGGATTATTGCACACGGGAATTTATTGATGTTTATTGTAAAGTTTCTTATACTTAAATTTGGTGTTTATTCCTCTTATATCAGGTATTAATCCATACACACAAACATCTGAATTAGTGCTGGGAGTGCAGCTGCTGTACTTCGAAGACAGCTTCCAGAGGCTGTGCTGCAAGATATATTCCCTTCATTTGTCATTGACCTCATAACTTGAAGTCTTCCCACCCTGTGCCACAGAAGATACCTTGAATCTTTCATTTTATGGACTGAAGTGCTCAGAATTTCCTTGTCCCATGGGGGTGGCCTCACTTGGACAATGTTTTTAAGTAATATGTATATCTCTTTGAAATGTAATAACTGACAATTATGATGAAATGTGAATGTGATACACCCAGTAGTACCTAGTCACACTGTTACTTGCAATTGTTATTATTTTGATTCTCACATTAATGATACTGTTTGAGTTGATGCAGTCTTATTGCTCTGTAGTTGCTCGTCTCTGTGTTAATGGTTCAGATGATACTTTTTTCTATTTTAGAAAGACATAGACTAGATTGTTGAAACAGTCATTTTTGTTGTTGTTTTTATGGCACCACCAGGGGGTGGGGGAGTATGTATTACACCTGAGTTTAACTGTTCCAGATACCTAAAAGATAATGAGACTAGCAGGCTGCATGCTGCCAGTGGGAGATGCTGTTGAGCAAGGACCTAAGACCATGTTTCATCGAGGGGTGGAGAGGCACCCAAATACCTGCACATGTGGACGCAGGCTATACTGAGTGCAGTAGGCCTGATGCTGGATAATCAATGAAAGGTGGCCTATATATCTATCCTGATAAGCTGGGTGTCCCCCAGAAGTCAGAGAGGCCAACCACATACAACAAGAAGAATGGAGATCGCAATGGATGACGAAGTTTCAAGATACTGAGACCAATCACTGTGGAGACTCCTGGCAGGCCACAGGCACGCCTTGCTACTATTTTAAATTGGGCAGATCTCTGTGTCAGTTAAACTCCAGGGCCATGCAGTTTAGATGGGGCTCAGGTATTGATAAGGATATTCTGACCCATTACTCAGAAGGAGCTTTTTCTTGCCAATCTGATTGTTAGCCCTTGTTTTTCTATGTTTGCTAGTCCTAAAAGGACCAGTGTTTAATACATGTTTATACATATTGTTTTGACCTATGTAAATATAGATTAGCACACTGCCTCTCATTAATTACAGTACATGTTATTTGTAGCTGAACATCTTCATTCTTTGAGTCACAAATTCATTGATGACCGGTCGCTCCACTATGTTAAATTGGCTCCTACATCCTATCATACTTGTCATGTGTATTTGTCTCCTTAGTTGACCCATTGTGTAAATTGACCACACCCTCCTACTATAGCCTCTTCCACTACTGTGGATTGCAGGACCTGATTATTCAGGGGTGGAATATTAGGGAAACTGCAGCATCAGCTGCAGCATTGAGATTTGGTCTGGGAAAGGATGACCTATCCCATCATTGGTGGGATATTCTCACTGAAAAATCACCCTCAGCTGCAAATATTTAAAGTGGCTTACCCATCCATTATTGATAACTCCATTCAGTAGCATTGCATTAAATATGTGGAATTGTGGTTTGACTTGTAAAATTTAGAAACGACCAGAATCTGTAAAGACAAATATGATAGAGGGAGGATTGTTGTCTCAGTAGACTTGTACCTGTATTGCCCCAGAAACCCAAAAAATTGGATTCCAGGCATCGTCAGACACGTGACTTGTCTTCATTAGAACCCACATGTGATGGAAATGTTTCATTATTTAGTAAGCAAGAATCACTAGCATTAGCATTAACTTTGATTAGTGTACCTGCTCTAGCTATGCATGCTGACATAGAGGTCACAAAACTCGCTTGTGCATTGGCAAAATCTATTAATACTACTTCTAAGGCTTTAGCGTTATTGAACCAAGAACAAGCTACCCTCCGCAATGCTATCATTAGCAATCATGGTGCTATTGATTTTTTATTATTGCAGCATCAATTTGGTTGTGAGATTATGCCTGACATGTGTTGTTTTAATATTACTGATAACTCATGGGCCATTGAAAATCAAATTGTCCAATTATAGGGATGTGAATCGTTTTAGGACGATTAAAATTATCGTCCGATAATTTTAATATCGTCTTAAACCGTTCTGGAACACAATACAATACAGATTCTAACGATTTATCGTTATAAATCGTTAGAATCGTGAGCCGGCACACTAAAACCCCCTAAAACCCACCCCCGACCCTTTAAATTAAATCCCCCACCCTCCCGAAGCCCCCCCAAATAACTTAAATAACCTGCGGGTCCAGCAGCGGTCCGGAACGGCAGCGGTCCGGAACGGGCTCCTGCTCCTGCATCTTGTCGTCTTCGGCCGGCGCCATTTTCCAAAATGGCGCCGAAAAATGGCGGCGGCCATAGACGAAAAAGATTGGACGGCAGGAGGTCCTTCCGGACCCCCGCTGGACTTTTGGCAAGTCTCGTGGGGGTCAGGAGGCCCCCCACAAGCTGGCCAAAAGTTCCTGGAGGTCCAGCGGGGGTCAGGGAGCGATTTCCCGCCGCGAATCATTTTCGTACGGAAAATGGCGCCGACAGGAGATCGACTGCAGGAGGTCGTTCAGCGAGGCGCCGGAACCCTCGCTGAACGACCTCCTGCAGTCGATCTCCTGCCGGCGCCATTTTCCGTACGAAAACGATTCGCGGCGGGAAATCGCTCCCTGACCCCCGCTGGACCTCCAGGAACTTTTGGCCAGCTTGTGGGGGGCCTCCTGACCCCCACGAGACTTGCCAAAAGTCCAGCGGGGGTCCGGAAGGACCTCCTGCCGTCCAATCTTTTTCGTCTATGGCTGCCGCCATTTTTCGGCGCCATTTTGGAAAATGGCGCCGGCCGAAGACGACAAGATGCAGGAGCAGGAGCCCGTTCCGGACCGCTGCCGTTCCGGACCGCCGCTGGACCCGCAGGTTATTTAAGTTATTTGGGGGTGGGGGATTTAATTTAAAGGGTCGGGGGTGGGTTTTAGGGGGTTTTAATGTGCCGGTTTTTCGATTTTTCGATTTTTCGATTTTTTAATGATTTTTCACGATTTTTCACAATATTTTACCCCCCCAAACGGCAACAATACGATTCCCTCCCCCTCCCAGCCGAAATCGATCGTTAAGACGATCGAGGACACGATTCACATCCCTATCCAATTACATAAGTATGCACAAGATATCAAAATTCATTCTTGGTCCAATATGTGGGACAATATATGGTCCATATTCCCGATTGGATGGATTAGAACAGCTTGTCAATATATCTTAACCTTTCTGATCCTTCTGGTTAGCGTAGGCTGTTTTGTACAATGTATACCTAGTTTGATTTTTTCTGTACAGAGATGGTTTCGACCTAAGTTCATCAAGAACAATATGATAGCCTATAGCAATATTAACCTGGACACTGCTCGCATAGTGCATACCACAAATCATGTAGGAGATAGAAGGGCTGAGGAAAGTAAGAATAGTTAAAAGGGAGGTGTCAAGGAAAGATTCTTCCCCAGATTGTGAAGAACGGCCCTCACCTCTTTGCTAGTCCCCTGTGTGAAGAATTGAATGCCAGTGTGAGCCAGCAGCCCTTCTGGCTCAAGGGAGGATTTGCTGATTATGCCCGTGTTCCATCCCCGGCTTCTCCATCATTGCTGAATATACTGATGATATTTCTGCTAAAGGAAAAAATACCAGCTAACACCAGAAATCTTGAATGCCAGACTCTGCAGAAAGAGTTATAAACAACTCTTGCAGGACTTCATAGATAACAGAAGAATCAACAAGAATCAACAAAGTGAGACACAGGATGAAGCAAGAGACGACTTTGAAGGGTACGCAGCAGTTAATCTGTGGGAAGGAATGCGAAGATAAGGAATGAGATAAGGGGGAGACAAAGCAGAGAAGCATAAAAAAGTTTGTGGTGTGAAATGTGCAAGCGGGAGCCAGATGGCTTGCTGACTTTGCTTTTTAACCTATATAAGCAGGGCTGGTATGTAGTAGGGTTTAGCAAGGAATCTGTTGCAGAGCCAGCGCTGTGCTCTTTACTATAATGTAAGTATATATTTGCTTCCTGTGTCCTTTTGCTTCCTGTGTATCGATCTGTTTGTTTATGCATAGTATATGATTTACAATAAAGAATAATAAAGAAAAGTAGAATCAGAGTTGTTCTTTTAAACAATTTTAACTTTGCATTGGGTATTTTCAACAGATTCCATGGTGATTTTACTTGAATAAAGTTCACCCAGCGGCTAATCCAGGAATCCTATCTGAGGGGTCCCATTTCACAGCAAAAATCCTACCTTGCTCCAACTCCTTCGTGGACACCCAGTTGTTCTGGGCCCATGGGCGGAAATCTGGTTGGGGTCTCCCAATCTTGGTCTTTCATCCTTAATTGATATTTTTGGGAACTTCTCTTGAGAAAAAGTCAGAATGGGATCAGACTACCTCAATACTGCAATTCCTGTGGGGAGGGGGAATCAAAAAATCTTCCTACACTATTTGTATTTAAAAAATACTTACAAAGTTAAAGTTGGCTACATTTTCACCCTTCACTATCTCTCACAGCAGGATCCATCACTTGTGCTTGTCCATCTTGGGTTTAGAGTGGACTCACAGATCTTCGGTCCTCTGGTTAAGAGCCCTTTCATTCCAAAAGGGAATCAGGCATAAAAATGTATTTCTTCTGTAAATTAGGGGGAGAAAGACCCTCTGGTAGGGTAAGGTATCATTTCTAACTGAAGCTCCTTCTCGGTTGTTGACCAGCCTGGGGTGGGGGGGGGGGGAGGGGAGGGGAGGGAGGGTTACCACATTAGTTTTCTTCTTACCCCTCCAATTGTTCTTTTAATGTATCCTTTGGCATTTCTTCTTCCACCACTTTTCTGTTTTTGGTTGATGTGCCTCAGTGCTCTGTCCTGGGCCCTCTTATTTTTTTTTCCTGCATTTCTGTACTCAGTGCTCTTATATCTTCTCATGGCTTTCTGTACCACTTTTGTGCTGATGATTCCCAGATTTACCTCTCTACTCCAGAAATTTCTCCAAGCATCCAGTTCCAAATGGCAGCCTCCCTGTTTGATATCTCCATCTGGTTGTCCTACCACCACCACCTTTAAACCTAGGGCCAAGACAGAACTCCTTGCTTTGCCCCAGTCCTACCTCCTCAACCCACTTCCCCACTTCCTTCTTTTTCTGACTCTGTGGATAACATTCTCATCCTCCTGGTTCTTTCAGTCCATAATCTTGAGGTTGTCTTTGATATCTATCTCTCTCTCTCTCCTTCTCTACACACATCTGAAACACTTTCAAAGTGTGTCTATAGTATTGCTAAAATCTGTCTTTTCCTTTCTCAGCATACTACTAAAATGCTTGTCTATTCTTTTATCACCTCTTGCTTAGACTACAGCAATTTGCCATTCATGAGCCTCTTGCTAAATCATCTTTCTCCACTGAAATCAGTTCAAAATTCTGCTGCACAGCTTATCTTCCTTTAACGTTACTATGACCATATGATCTCTCTCCTTAAGTCACTACATTGACTCACCATCTGTTCCTGCATACAGGTCAGGTTTCTCTTACTTACCTGAAAATGCATTCACTCTGTAACTCCTGATTACTTCTCTTTTCTTCTCCCTCCTTACAGCTTTCCTCATGAACTCCATTCATTGGGCAAGTCACTCTTATCTGTGCCCTTCTCCTCCCTCTCCAATTTCTGACTCTGCACTCTCCACCTTGCTGCTCCCTATGCCTGGAATAGACTTCCTGAATTGATGCATCATGTTTCTTTTCAGGCCATAAATCCAATCTAAAAATGAAGGGGCAGATTTTAAAAGCTCTGCGCGTGTAAATTCAGGTGGATTTACATGCCTAGGGGGGAAACGCCCACTGGGCCTATTTTCAAAAGCCTGTCGACGTGCATAAAGCCCTGGGACGCACCTATGAATTGGTGCTTTTCTGAATGGGTGGGCAGGGGGTGGGACGGGGCTGAGCAGGGGCAGAACAGACAGTCCAGGGGCAGGGCTGGGCGGCCCGGGAGGCGTGGCTGAGGACTCCGGCACAGCGGCCAGTGAATACTATAAACAAAATACCATGGTGGGGGATGGGATGAGGGTCTCTCGAGAAATCCAGGGTTTTTATTTATTTTATTTATTTATTTAAAAACATTTTTAGCTTATTTATAACAAACCAGTTGTGCTAAGCGGGTTAAAACATATTAATTACATAATTAAAACTAATACAAATATATACATTCATTAAGCTAAAAATGTAAAATCAAATGATAAAATTTAACAGAATGAGCACTTTGCACTTAAATTGGTAAATCAAGCTATCCAAAAGCTTCTTGGAATAATAAAAAAAAAAAAAAAAGCTTTCAACTGCTTGCAAAATGATTTTATATCATTAATTGCTCAAAAGGCACAATTCCAGATCATGGGCCCTATTATAGAAAATGCCAGGCTTCTTGTTTCCTTAAAATAGGCTTTCCTAATTGATGGAATTTCTAAGAAGCACATGTTCTGAGAGTGCAGAGTTCTTACGGGAATATAGGATTCCAAAAGCTCAGACAAGTAAGTGTGACTATCCAATTTCACTGTTTTAAAAATTAAAAGCAATATTTTAAAATGAATTCACCATTGAGGGGGGTTACCAATGCAGTTCCCGTAAAAGGGTAAACCTCTCATAACTAACCAGGCAGCTGCTCACCTCTCTGGTGCATCTGCAGGTCCCGGGTTGGACTCCCCAGTGGCAGCCACAAGCACCTCCAGGTCTCGGCACCATCTTATGCTCCTACCATGTGACAGGTGCTAACCAATGGCACCGGTAGCCCCTGTGACATAGTAAGGGCAAAGGCTATCGGCGCCATTTTGAATACTGGCAGCCAATGGCCCGAGTGTAGGAGGTCACGCCCGGACCCCCGCTGGACCACCAGGGACTTTTGGCAAGTCTTGGAGGGGGGGATTCTCCTGCACTTGGGCCGTCGGCTGCCAGTATTCAAAATGGCACCAATAGCCTTTGCCCTTACTATGTCACAGGGGCTACCGGTGCCATTGGTCGGCCCCTGTCACATGGTAGGAGCACAAGACATCGGCCATCCTTCTGTTCGTCTTCCCCGGTAGTACTCTCGGACTGTCCCTTGGAACTGACCTCAGCCTGTTCCTCGACCTCCCTGTCTGCTGCCTGCTTCCTGAAATCTGCCTGCCTTGTGACCTCATCTGACCTCTGGAACCTGACCTCTGCCTTGCCTGACTACTCCTCGGACTGACCCTCAGATTCTGACCCTTGCCTGATTGACTACGTCTCCTGATTCTGGCTTTGTCCCTTGCCTTGTCATCACCTACACTGTTCTGGTCTTGCTTGCTCCATCTGAACCTCAGTCTCGAGTCTGACCGTTCTCCCTTTCTGTCCATGGGCAAGCCTGTCTACCACCTCTCCAGGAGACCCTGTGAGGCCCACCTAAGTCCAAGTGGCCCGGGTCCCTACGGGCTCCACCCGGGGGGACCACGGGCTTCCAGTGGTGAAACTTAGCCTCTGTCTCCACCAGTGCTCTGCCCCCTGGGGGCAGGTGCTTCCTGGTCCCTACCAGGGAGCCATTCTCCACTGATCAAGGACAAGGGTCCACTCTCGAGTGCAGCAGGTTGCCAAGGCCATGGCCTCGGCTGAGTCTCCCGCCTCCAGGACCCTACCGGGTTTGGCCACCACAGTCAAGGAACATCATCAAGCTTTGGAATTGCTAGCCTCTTTGGTGGAAGAGCTTCGTTCCCCGCTATGAGATACAGTTCTGACCAACCCCGTGGGACATCCGGCCTCTATGCTACCCAAAGCATCATTGGCGCTCCCTGCATCTCATCGATACAATAGGGACCCATGCTCCTGTCATGGGTTCCTCAACCAGTGCTTTATGCAATTTGCACTGCAACCCTCATTGTTCCTGAAGGAGATCACTAAAGTGACTTTTATCCTTTCCCGCCTGGAAGGGAAGGCTCTTGCTTGGGCTATTCCCTTATGGGAATGCTCTAATCCCATACTTTCCAAGTTATCCGAGTTTGTTCCCCTCTTCAAGCAAACCTTTGTAGACCCAGGCCGCCAGGCTGTAGCCAGCCATGATCTGCTCCACCTCTATCAAGGGTCGCGGACCCTCTTTGAGTATAAGGTAGAGTTCAGAACCCTAGCTACTGGGTGGCAAGAAGATTGTCTGCAAGCCATCTTCCTAGATGGACTCTCCAGCACTCTCAAAGATGAACTCTTCGTCCGTGAGACTCCCATGTCTCTAGAGGACCTGATTTCCCTCACCGGGAAGATTGACCATTGTCTACGCAAAGGCGCCTAGAAGTAAAGGCTTCCCGCTCTCAGATACTGCGCCCCACATGTGTCCCAAGTCCTCCAGCCAAGACTCCAGCACCACCACCTCCTTCCATGGTGGAACCTATGGAGGTGAACCATGGATGGCTATTTCCGACCGAACCTCTCCGTCGGAGGAAGGAGGGTCTTTGTTTTTACTGTGGCACTTCCGGACATCTTCGGCAGTTCTGTCTGGCACGTCCAGAAAACTGCAACGCCTGAGCCTGGCGGGGGTCTTGAGCTTAGGTGCTACTGTCACCAGCCCCCAACTCCTGATTCCCATCTCTATGGGCATTGCGGCCCACTCCTTCGTCACCATTGCTCTAGTTATTACCAGAGCAAGTGGCAGTTTCCTCATGGATGACATTGTCAAGCTTCTGAACATTCCTCTTCAGCCATTGGATGTGAATCTCCGAATCGCCTTCATTCAAGGGGAACCCCTTCCGGGGCTGATCACCCATCGAACAGTGGCTGTCCATCTTACCGTGGGCACTCTCCAAGAGGAGGAGATGTCCTTATATGTATTGAAATGTTCTACACATCCAGTTATCCTGGGGCTGCCCTGGAACCAGGCCCACAAACCCCAGTTGAATTGGCATGCCCTGCAGTTGGTGCAGTGGGGTCCCAAATGCCAGAAGACATGTCTATGTCAAGTAACTCCTGAAGTCCCTGTGTTGAAGTCTACCACCCTATCTGGGTTGCCTACTCAGTATGCTGACTTCGAAGATGTCTTCTCATAGCAGAAGGCAGATACCTTGCCTCTATTGTGCAAGTTCAATTGTCCCATAGAACTTCTGCCAGGCACTACACCTCCCAAGAGCAGAACTTATCCACTGTCTCACCCTGAAACCCTATCCATGTCTGAGTATATCAAAGAGAACATAGAAAAAGGATTCATTCGACCCTCTGATTCTCCTGCCGGAGTGGGTTTCTTCTTTATTAAGAAAAAGGACAGCGGTCTACACCCTTTTATTGACTACAGAGGGCTCACTGCCATAACCTGCAAAGACTGATACCCTCTGCCCCTTATCAGCGAGCTGTTCGATCGCCTACAAGGGGCATGGATCTTCACCAAGTTGGATCTAAGGGGTGCGTACAATCTGGTATGCATCCGACCTGAAGACATCTTTAAGACCACATTCAACATGCAGGACGGTCACTATGAATATACCGTGATGCCCTTTGGACTATGCAATTCCCCAGCGGTCATTCAATGCCTTATGAACGAAATTCTCTGAGACCTCTTGTACACCTTCATAATCATATATCTTGACGACATCCTGATTTTCTCCAAAGACCTTGAATCTCATCGAGATCATGTTCAGACTGTTCTCCAGTGTCTAAGAGAAAACCATCTTAATGACAAGTTAGAAAAGTGCCTCTTCAAGCAAAATCATTTACCCTTCTTAGGATACATCATATCCGATCGAGGTTTCTCCATGGATCCAGAAAAGGTCCAGGGGATCTGAGACTGGCCCCAGCCAGTAGGCCTACAAGCTTTACAATGTTTCCTTGGCTTTCCAATTATTACCAGAGCTTCATTGCCAATTATTCTACCCTAGCTGCCCCACTAACCGCCATGTCCAAGAAAGGGGCTAACACTCGTGTGTGGACTCCCAAAACACAAGCCACCTTTCAGATGCTTAAAGAAGCTTTCTGTTCCGGTCCTTGTCTCCAACATCCAGACCCAAGGCGTCCTTTCATCTTTGAAGTCGATGCCTCTGCAATTGGAGCAGGAGCCGTCTTAAGCCAGTTTTCTCCCAAGGGTAAACTGATACCCTGTTCATTCTATTCACATAAGTTCTCTCCTGCAGAACAACACTATACCGTTGGTGACCAAGAACTCCTCGCCATCAAGTTGGCACTCCAAGAATGGCATCCCTGGTTGGAAGGGCGCAACACAAGTTTACCATTTTCACTGACCATAAGAATCTTGAGTACTTTAAAGAAGCTCAAATCTTGAACCCTCGACAAGCCCGTTGGGCACTCTTTTGAATGGTTCAACTCATTCTAAGTTATCACCCAGCTTCCAAGAACCTCTGTGCAGATGTCCCTGAAGATGTCCCTGACATTCCTAGTTATATTATAGATCCTGCCTATGTATCCTTTGCCGTGACCACCACAATTCCAGCTGGGAAAACCGTCATTCCATGTAGATTATGTGAACGAGTTCTGAAATGGGCTTATGATTCTAAGTTGGCAGGACACCCGAGTCATGCCAGGACCCTAGAGATATTATGAAGACTCTACTGGTGGCCCAACAAGGTGCAAGACTCTCATAGCTATGTAGATTCATGCCCTGTCTGTGCCCAACAGAAGCTGCCTACCGGACGACCTTGGGGCCTACTCCAACCACTGTCAGCACCTACCAAGCCGTGGTCTAGTATCTCAACGGACTTTATCACGGACTTGCCTCCAACCCACACCAATACCGTAATCTGGGCCATCATCGACCAGTTCTCGAAGATGGGTCACTTTATTCCCTTGCCGGGCCTCCCATCAGCCCCAGGATTAGCCAAGTTGTTTCTGAAACATATTTTCCATCTCAATGGACTCCCAAAGGAAATTATATCGTATAGAGGACCACAGTTTGCCTCCAGATACTGGCGCTCCCTATGTAAGAAATTTAACATTGCCTTGAGTTTCACATCGGCCTATCACCCAGAGGCCAATGGTCAAGCTGAAAGGACCAACCGAACCTTAAAGACATTCCTCCATTCCTATGTGAATGATCAGCAGGACAACTGGTCTGATCTACTACCCTGGGCTTAGCTGTCGTACAATACCCATGTTGCTGCTGCCACCGATGTATCTCCATTTTCCGTGGTATTCGGACGACAACCTCGGCTGCCCCTCCCAGTTCCTCTGACAGTTCCTTCTCCAGCTGCACAATCCATGGCCCACACCATTCGTCAGGTGTGGAACCAGGTCAAAGAATGACTTACCCAGGCCGCTGAACGTTACAAGCGTACTTCTGATGCCCATAGATGTCCCATTCCACTATTCCATCCTGGCCAGAAGGTGTGGCTGAGCGCCCGACACATAAGTTTGAGACTTCCCTCTCACCGTTTGGCTCCCAAATACATCAGCCCGTTTCCGGTGATTCGAAGAGTGGAAGCAGTATCATATCAGCTCCAGCTGCCACGTGCCATGGGCATCCATAACACATTCCATGTTTCGCTGCTGAAGCCTTTGGTCCTCTGCTGGTCTTCACATAGAGTTCCCTCTCCTCCATGGGTCTCTGCAGAACCAGATACGTCTCTTCAGGTATGAGAGGTCCTCGACGTCCGTCAGCATTGATGGAAATGGGAGTACCTCTTAGCCTGGGAGGGTTATGTGGCTGAGGAGAATTTGTGGGAACCTTCCCACAACATCCTTGATAATGATCTCCTGAAAACCTTCCATAAGGCTTATCCTGACAAACCAAGGCTGCATAGAGGGAGGCCTAGAAGGGTGGGTACTGTTGCACGCCCCATCCGTGTCTGGCCTGTGCATGAGCCTGCTCACCTCTCTGGTGCCTCTGCAGGTCCCGGGTTGGCCTCCCCAGCAGCAGCTGTGAGCACCTCTAGGCCTCGGCATCCTGAGGAGGTGGTCACCGGGCCTTCAACTGTGATTCAGGCCTCACGCCGGAGTTCGGTGTCTCCCGTGGCATTGGCAATGCCCCTACATGTACACATGCGGACTGCCCGGCCTCTTGTCAGGCCAGGGGCAGGTTCTAGCTCCGTGGTGCGCCCTGTTTGAAGAAACTACTTAAGGAAGTCCCTGCCTGCACTTCCTTGTCTTGGCAATCAGGTCAGTATTGTATTGTGTATTGTCACTGCATCCTAAGCCTTGTTCCAGTCTCATTCCAGTCTTGTTCCAGTCTTGTTCCAGGATCCTACTGTTCCAGCCTTGTTCTTGCATCCTCCTGTTTCAGCCTTGTTCCAGCGTCCTTCTGTTCCTGCATCTGTCTGTTCATCTCCCCAGGTAGTTCCCTCGGACTGTCTCTTGGTACTGACCTCGGCCTGTTCCTCGACCTCCCTATCTGCTACCTGCATCCTGACCTCTGCCTGCCTAGTGACCTCGTCTGACCTCCAGAACCTGACCTCTGCCTTGCCTGACTATGTCTCCTGATTCTGGATCTGTCCCTTGCCTTGTCATTGCCTACGCTGTACTGGTCTTCCTTGCTCCATCTGAACCTCAGTCTCGAGTCCTAACCCGCTCCCTTGCTGTCTGTGGGCATTCCTGTCTACCACCTCTTCAGGAGACCCTGCGAGGCTCACCTAAGTCCAAGCGGCCCGGGTCCCTACGGGCTCCACCCGGGGGGACCGCGGGCTTCTAGTGGTGAAGCTTATCTTAGCCTCTGTCTCCTCCAGTGCTCCGCCCCATGGGGGCAGGTGCTTCCTGGTCCCTACCAGGGAGCCGTTCTCCACTGCTCCAGGACAAGGGTCCACCCCCAAGCGCAACATGAATATTGTAGAATTCATAATGCACATAAACTGGATGAAGGGAGCCCTATGTGCAGTGTGTTGCAATAGTCTATTGTAGATAACAGAAATGATTGGACTCCAGTCCTGTCCTGGAGGACCCCCAGCTAGTTAGGTTTTCAGGATACCCACAATGAATATGCATGAGATAAAATTTGCATGCTTTGGTACTATTAGTGTGTACTTGAAGTTGTAAGCAAGAAGAATGAATTTGGGGGGGGGGGGGGTAATAGGAAGTGGAGGAGCAGATGTGTAGATTGAGTGCAGAAATACTTGTGCAGGAAGTAGGGGCTGTTACTTATTTAAAAGAGATAAGTGCTAGAATGTGCTGCAATGATGGTGATGCTATCACTTTCAAAATGGCAAGCAAAAATACTTAGGAATTTTTTCAGCATTCATTCTTTGGTTTCAATATCAGTGTCATGGATTAGAGTAAAATAAAGTGTTTGAATGGCAGTCTGCCAGGTTTTCTACAGGAGCAAAACAAAATAAATTAGATTTTCCTCCCATAGAAAACAATAGGAGACATTAGCTGTGAAGGGAGGCTGCCCAGATTTACTCCTGCTCTGAGCAGGAGAAAATTAATTTCAGTTAGGAAATAAAACACAGGTATATGGGTAATTTAATTGCAGTTTGGATGTCAATGGGGGCATAGTCAATTCTTTTCATAGAAAATATAAAATGGATCTGTTTCCTACCCAGGCTATATATATATATATATTGTGTAATCCAATGAGAAAGTAGGTACGTACCTGATAATTTCCTTTTCTTTAGGATAGTCAGATGAATCCAGAACAAGTGGGTTATGCACCTCTACCAGGAGATGGAGATGAAGAAAACTGACGTCACAATATACATACCCCTGTAGTAACATCAGTCTGCCAGTATTTTCTTCAGACTAGCAAAAAAACTTGATTAAAAACAGATAACCATTTCAATACTCAGCCAACAGGCAACACTAAGCTCAGACAAGAATGTAATAACACTAGTCGAGGGACTGGAGTAACACTTACCAGTAATCCCTGAAACACGTAGGCACACAGGAGGATCAATATGAAATCATTCAGCAGCCAAGTGGGGTAAACTGAATTTGTCTGACTGTCCTAAAGAAAAGGAAATTATCAGGTAAGTAGTAATTTCTCATTTCTTAGCGTCCAGTCAGATGAATCCAGAACAAGTGGTATGTACCCAAGCTACTCCCTAATAGGGCAGGAGGCTGCCTGTGGTCCATTCAAAACCGCACATGCAAAGGCTGCGTCCTCCTAGGCTTGCACATCCAGACAATAATACCTGGAAAAGTTGTGTAAGGAGATTGACGTCACAGCTCGGCAAATGTCGATGGGAGACAACAATCCAACTTCTGCCCATGTGACTGCTTGAATCCTAGTGGAATGAGCCTTAACCTGATTTGGTAATAGCTTCCCAACATCCACGTATGCAGCTGTGACTACCTTCTTTATCCAGCAAGCTACTGCAGCTCATGAGATTGGTTTTTTCTGTCTGGTACTGCTGTGAAGGACAAACAGGCGATCCGACTTCTGCAAAGGCTCAGTAACCTCTAGATACATGACAATATGTCTCTTGACATCCAAGGGTCACAACAGATGATACTCCTCTACTTCTCTCTCTCTGTCCAGAGACGTCAGGAAGATGAACTGATTCAAGTGAAACTCAGTGACCACCTTCGGTAAAAAGGAAGGAACAGTGCACAACTGTACTGCCCCTGGAGTCACCTGGAGAAATGGCTCCCAGCAAGACAAGGCCTGAAGTTTGGGAATCCTATGCACAGAAAAATTGCCACAAGGAAAACTGTTTTCAAGGTTAGCAACCACAAGGACAGAGTACATAGCGGTTTAACGTGCCAAAAAAATCTGGAGCGATCAAGAGTAACATCTCTCTGTGGCATTCGATCCTTTGAATGAATATGACCAACAAGGGCCTTGGAGGAAAGGCATACAACAAATTGTCTTCTGGCCACTCTTGCATGAGTGCATCGATCCCCAATGACTTCAGATTTCTTTTGCAGCTGAAGAATAATGGAACTTTCGCATTGTACCAAGTCGCCAACAGATCTAGGAACGGGAGACCCCAGCAATTCCAAAACAGCTGAAACACCTCACCTGAAAATGCCCACTCTCTTGGGTCCAGACTCTCCCTGCTGAGAAAGTCTGCTCTTACATTGTCTTTGCCTGCAATGTGTGAGGCTGAGATCATCTGGAGATGCACCTCTGCCTATTCCATAAGTTGATCTGTTTCCTTCAACACTTGTTGGCTCTTGATACTTCTCTGCTGATTGATTTAAGCCACAGTTGTTGCATTGTCTGACAATATTCGGACTGATCGAGCCTGCAGACTGTCACTGAACTGTAAACATGCCAACTGGACCACCCTGGCTTCCATTCGATTGATGTTTCAGAGAGAATCTTCTGCACTTCAGCACCCTTGCACTGTCAGCTCCTGACAGTGAACTCCTCAATCAAGGAGACTCACATGCGTTGTCAGTACTAACCAGTCTGGTGGGGATAGGGAAACTCCCTTCCATAGAGGAACCACCTGTAGCCACCATTGTAGTTGGGAGGAGACCTCCATCAGCAGGTGCAGTCAAATTGAATAGTACTGAGACTGTGGATTCCACTGATGCAGCAAAGTATGCTGAAGAGGATGCATATGCACCCTCGCCCACAGTACCACTTCCAGAATTGCCGCCAGTAAGCCAAGGACCTGCAAGTAAGACAATACAATTGTGCACAGAGTATTCAACAACAGATGGAGTTGAGCTAGCAACTTTTGAATTCAAGCTTCTGGCAGAAACACCTTGCCCTGCTTCATGTTGAACTGAACCCCCAGGTATTCCAACTACTGAGTAGGCTGAGGACTGCTGTTGGCTAGGTTCATCACCACCCGAGCTCCCGCAACAAGGAAATCACCTTGTGAGTTACCAGGCAGCTCTTTTCCAGTGACTTGGCACAAATCAGCCAGTCATCCAAATACTGGTGTACTAGGATTCCATTCTTTCTCAACACTGCCACAACTACAGAATTGGAAAAGGTTCAGGGATTGGTGGTCAGATCAAAGGGCAGTGCTCAAAAAAAAAAAGTGGCATCCCAGATCTGCAAACTGTAGGAAGCATTGATGTTCTAGTCCTATGGGAATATGGAGATATGCCTCAGACAGATCCAGAGAGGTAAGAAATTTGCCCAACTTCATGGCCATTATTACTGAGTGTAATGTTTCCATGCGAAAATGCTTCACTCGCAGATGACAGTTGATGCCCTTGAGGTCCAGAATGGGATGAAAATAGCCCTCCTTCTTTGGCCAATGATATAAATGGAATATTGCCCTGTATTTTCTTTAGACGTGGGCACTGAGACCAAAGCCCTCAGACTGAGGAGCCTTGCCATATTACCCTCCACTGCCTACTTCTTTTGCGGGGAGTGACAGGGAGACTCCATAAACAAGGAACACTGCGAAACTCCATCACATATCCTTCTCATATCACCCACCTCTGATAAAAGAGAGAGAGGCATACCCCTATCTTCTGTTCCTGGGGGTAAGTCAGCAAACCTTCATTGGGAGGCTTGGGAGGTTCCACTACCCGAGCCTGTACCTCTTCTGGGTTGTCAGGGATGAAAGTACTGAGACCTTCCAAAGGGTTGAGTCCTCTGAAAGGTTGCTCCTCTATAGGGTCAAAAATGCTTTGACCCTCTAGCATGACATCTCATGTTAAAGGAGCACTGTGCCTGATTCTTATCCTTTGGCAAATAAGGAACTGGAGATTCACCCCACTTACTGGCCAGTTTCTCCAACTCGCTGCCAAACAAAAGTGAACAATTAAAGGGCAATTTGTTGAGGTTAGCTTTGGAGGTTGCATCAGCTGACCAATTCCTCAACCATAACTGATACCTGACTGCTACTATTGAAGTCACCCTTCTGGCTGAAGTGCAGATCAAATCATAGCCCGCATCTGCCAAGAGGGCAGCAGCTGGTTCCATAACTGCCCTGGAGTTTACTCCAAAGTCATCAACTTTCTAGGGTAAACAAGATCACCACTACTTCAAATGCTTGTTAAGGATAGACTTAATCTTTTTATCATGAGCATCCTTTAAGGCCACTCCTCCTTCCATGGGAATAGTGGTCAGCTTGGAGACTGCACACACAAGTGCATCTACCTTCAGAAAATAAGACTTTCTTACCACTGAATCCAGAGGATACAGGCCTTCCAAAACTCAACCCCCTTTGAAATTAGACTCTGGGGTGCCCCACTCAATATCAATCAATTCTTGAATGGCCTCCATCACAGTGAAAAAACAAAAGGCTTTTTCGCAAGGAAACAAAAATGGGATTTCTCTTTGGCTCAGACATTGAATCTGCCCCAGGAACTCCAAGTATTGTAAAGTTCTAGGAAATCAGAGCTGGAAGTTCATCTCTATGAAAGAAAGGTAACATAGTTCTATAAGGTTCTAATCCGGGGTGGAATTTTACCATCCTCAAGAGAGGCAGGATTGGCATCATCATCCGTGCGATCAGGATGGCCCTGCTGCTAATCTAGGAGTACTCCAGCGCTTAACAGAAGGTCAAGGCAAGGTTTCTACTTGTGCCTCAGCTCTAGGAGGCACAGGGCTGAGGACTGTGCCTGGAAAAATTCTACTCATGAAAAAGTAGATGTATCCAGACCAGGAGATTCCTGAGGTATACTCACTGAGCTACCTGTTATGACCGTCGGTTGCAGATGGCTGCGACCACTCTTACATCATGGGCTGTTGCCCTCTCTTCCTTGGGTGAACTCGTGGCTCTGGCTAGCCACTTCTAATGCATGTTGCCCTGTCCGGGACTCCACATGGCGGTGGGGATGCCGATGGCCACCATGTCTCCTCTGGACCTTCCTAGGCATGTGCACGCACCACTTGGCTCTCCTTTAAGGATGCTAGGGCGGGAACCTCAGTGGTGTCTCCTCTAGGGGTGTGCATCCGTTTTCGACGTATTGGCGATCCACAACGTATTTTGTCCTATCCGTTAAATACTTGGGGAGGTGAAACGCATCGCGACTCCCCACGTATTTAACTTATTATCCGTTTAATTCGGTGCGCCCAGCGGCGCACACTTTTCTTTGCCCCCATTAGCTACTAGCTACCTATGACTTTCACAAAATGGCAGCGCCCATGCCCTACATTCCGGTATCCATGCCGACCTGTCTGACCCTTTCCTGTGAGTCACAGTGACTCACAGGAAAGGGTCGGACAGGTCGGCATGGATACCGGAATGCAGTGTATCTGCGCTGACATTTTGTGATATGCACTGAATGCAGCCAATCGCGCTGTCATTCAGTGCTCTCTGTCAATTTTACTGATGAGCCAGCACTATATAAACATCAGCACGAGGAGCCACGCACTTATTTCCAGCGATGCTGTGGGGAGGTGGGCTGGGTGTAAGAGAAGGCTGCACTGAGAGATAGGCTAGTTAAGCTAGTTAAGGAAAGAAAAAGCTAATTATTCTTTGTTTTGCTGCAGTACCAGGGCCAGCTAGTCCTGTTTCTTTCAAGCTGTTTATTTTGGTGATCTCTGACTGAGAAGAGAAGCTGTGCTAGGTCAGCTAGCACTGACCACCATTTAGGGTGTTGGGCTGGCTTGGAGAAATATATTATTTTCAATTTCATCCATTTTTCTGGAGTGACAAAAATTCCAGCTTTTTTAAACTGATTTTTTTTAATTCAAATTACTTAGTCTCTCTTTGCACTGGGCTTCACTGGGCAGTTTAACAGGCTGAACCTGACTATTGGGTGGGTCTGTGCAGTCAAGTGCCCAGGGAGTCTGCCTCTTTTGTGCTTACAAGCAAGCAGCTTCTGTGTGCACGCCACACACATTAGTGCACAGCCAGGCACTGTGACAGTGGGCAGTAGGTAGTTTTAACAGACTGAACCTAACTATTGGGTGGGTCTGTGCAGTCAAGTGCCCAGGGAGACTGCCTCTTTTGTGCTTACAAGCAAGCAGCTTCTCTGTGTACACACCACACTCATTAGTGCAGAGCCAGGCACCGTGACAGTGGGCAGTGGGTAGTTTTAACAGACTGAACCTAACTATTGGGTGGGTCTGTGCAATCAAGTGCCCAGGGAGTCTGCCTCTTTCATGCTTACATGCAAGCAGCTTCTATGTGCATGCCACACACATTAGTGTACAGCCAGGCACCGTGACAGTGGGCAGTGGGTAGTTTTAACAGGCTGAACCTAACTATTGGGTGGGTCTGTGCAATCAAGTGCCCAGGTAGTCTGCCTCTTTTGTGCTTACAAGCAAGCAGCGTCTCTGTGTACACGCCACACACATTAGTGCACAGCCAGGCACCGTGACAGTGGGCAGTGTTACTACTCAGTGACATTAAATCCATAATGTCAGGGAAAGAGAGATGTAGTTGAGTGATTGGGACTGGCAGAGGAGGCACCTCAAAAGACACTAGTGCAACACCACCAGTACAGCTAAAAAGGCAACTGTCGCAATCTAAACTCTTTGTAGGGGATGGCAGTTCCATACCAAAAAAAATGAAATCTGAAAATGGTGCATCGTCATCGCCACCACTTGTTTCTGGCCCTGTAGTTTTGGAGGAGAGGGAAGGGAAGGCAGAGTCATGCCAGACAAAATGTAGACACCCAAAAGCAGCAGGGGGACAGAAGTCTTGACTAACACTTAGCGTTGACAAGGTAGCGCAGTCACTATTTGCTTCTGACTCAGATGAAGAATCTTCTTGTGTGGGATTCTCATCAGAAACGGAAGAAGTAATAGCTGATGAATCTTCAGTAGAATCAGTTAGTCCTGTCTTAGCCTCCACAAATGTGCAGCAGGGGAGAGATGAAAGTGATAACGAGGAGGAGGAAGAGCAGTCTGCACAGGCACAGAGGGTGACTGAGGCCCCCTCTGGCATTGCTTCTTAGGGTGCACCCACTACCTAAGCTCCAGTGCCAGCATCCACCCGAAAGGTGTCACAGAGAGGAGGATCACAAATCTTCGATCTGGAAACATTTTAAAGTGACAGAAGACCCACGTTATGCTCGGTGTAATTACTGTGCCAGGGATATTAGCAGAGGCAAGCAAATGGGACATCTATCAAATTTTGGCATGAACCATCATATGAAGAGGCAACACCCAACAAGATTACTGCCATCTGGGGATGGTGGCAGTTTCAGTCGGGGGACCCCTTCCAAACTGTGTGCAGTGGTAGGAAAGCAGCAGAGTCAGCCCACGCCCTCATACCCTTCTAGCAGTCAGGCGGCAGGCCAGCAATCCACTGACATGTGGCAGAAGCGACAATCCACCATGAAGGAAATGGGGTGGAGTGCAGTAACGCTATCCCGGGGTAGGAGGCAGGCAGCCTCAAACATTGTAACCAGGAGCATTGGGGAAATGATTGCCCTTGATGACCAGCCCTTGCAGCTAGTGCAGAATGTGGGTTTCAAGCATTTCTTGAAGGTTGTACTTCCAAATTACAAAATCCCGTGCAGAACCACATTTAGTAGAAAGGTCATCCCCAGCCTGTATAAGCAGTGTCGCAGTCGCTTGCAAGCACTGCTAGGTAAGGCAGACGGAAGAGTGCATTTCACCTGTGATATCTGAACCGCCATGAATGCTGCACACTCTTACCTCTCTCTGACAGCACACTGGTGGGACATGGCAGAGGCAGGGGCAGCCAGCAGCTCTATTACTGAAGAAGTATCAGGGTGGAGGTGGGCTTTACTGCACAACCACCTGACGGACCAGGCCCATACCGCTGCCAATATTCTAGCATGCATCAGAAAGATGCTGGAGGGCTGGCAACTACACCAGCGAGACAAGAAAATGTGGGCAGGGTTTTTTGTCACAGACAACGGTGCAAACATGGTTAAGGCAATAAGCGATGGGTGGTTTAAGAACATCCGATGTTTTGCACACACTCTGCATCTGGTAGTGAAGTCAGCTCTGGGCTTGGAGTCCAAGGACAAGGAGAATGAATACCTGCATAGGTTAATACAGAAGTGCAGGAACATAGCAGCACACTTCCACAGAAGTGTCAAGGCGGGGCAGATTCTCCGACAAAAGCAGACTGATTTGGATATGCCTCAGAAGCGTCTCATTCAAGACATTCCCACCCGGTGGAATTCCACCTTTATGATGCTGGAGAGGTTACTGGAGCTGCAGACACCCCTTCATGAACTTTCTGGTACAAGACATAGGTGTGCAGAATCCCCTAGGGCATCACGATTGGTTAGTCATGAGTCAGCTGGTAAAAATCCTGCAGCCCTTCAAGGATGTCACGGATAGGGATGTGAATCATTTTAGGACGATTAAAATTATCGTCCGATAATTTTAATATCGTCTTAAACCGTTATGAAACACAATACAATAGAGATTCTAACGATTTATCGTTATAAATCGTTAGAATCGTGAGCCGGCACACTAAAACCCCCTAAAACCCACCCCCGACCCTTTAAATTAAATCCCCCACCCTCCCAAACCCCCCCCCCAATGACTTAAATAACCTGCGGGTCCAGCGGCGGTCCGGAACGGCAGCGGTCCGGAACGGGCTCCTGCTACTGAATCTTGTTGTCTTCAGCCGGCGCCATTTTCCAAAATGGCGCCGAAAAATGGCGGCGGCCATAGACGAACACGATTGGACGGCAGGAGGTCCTTCCGGACCCCCGCTGGACTTTTGGCAAGTCTTGTGGGGGTCAGGAGGCCCCCCCCCCAAGCTGGCCAAAAGTTCCTGGAGGTCCAGCGGGGGTCAGGGAGCTATTTCCCGCCGCGAATCGTTTTCGTACGGAAAATGGCGCCGGCAGGAGATCGACTGCAGGAGGTCGTTCAGCGAGGGTTCCGGCGCCTCGCTGAACGACCTCCTGCAGTCGATCTCCTGCCGGCGCCATTTTCCGTACGAAAACGATTCGCGGCGGGAAATCGCTCCCTGACCCCCGCTGGACCTCCAGGAACTTTTGGCCAGCTTGGGGGGGGCCTCCTGACCCCCACAAGACTTGCCAAAAGTCCAGCGGGGGTCCGGAAGGACCTCCTGCCGTCCAATCGTGTTCGTCTATGGCCGCCGCCATTTTTCGGCGCCATTTTGGAAAATGGCGCCGGCTGAAGACAACAAGATTCAGTAGCAGGAGCCCGTTCCGGACCGCTGCCGTTCCGGACCGCCGCTGGACCCGCAGGTTATTTAAGTCATTTGGGGGTGGGGGATTTAATTTAAAGGGTCGGGGGTGGGTTTTAGGGGGTTTTAATGTGCCGGTTTTGCGATTTTACGTTTTTTTGATTTTTCACGATTTTTCACGATATTTTACCCCCCCAAACGGCAACAATACGATTCCCTCCCCCTCCCAGTCGAAATTGATCGTTAAGACGATCGAGGACACGATTCACATCCCTAGTCACGGAGGAGCTGAGTTCCAGAAGTGCCACCTTGGCTGTCATCATCCCTATAGTTAAATTCCTGGATGACCATTTGGAGGCCTTTAAATGGCAAGAGGGAATGACTGCTGAGGTGCTGCAGTGTCTGGACATTTTGCAGCAGCAGGTGAAAGACAGATTAAGGCCTTTAACAGACGACAGCACATACATGCTCGCTTCTGTCTGTGATCCCCGTGTGAAAGGTAAACTCGCCCTACAGACCAATTGTCTGTCATTTGTGAAGGAGCTGCTGTTAGGTAAGGTCCGTGAACAGGAGCGCCATAGGCGGAGACAGATTAGGCTTGAAGCAGAGGTGGAAACAGCAGGCATGTCACAGAGTTGTGCTGCTAGCCCAGGCAGGAGGAGCACTGTGTCAGTGACAGATAGTACCTCCTCCTCCACGTCAGAACGCCCAAGGCATGTTGGCCATAAAGATTCATCAGTTGTGCAATGGACAAGAGAGAAAGTAGCTGGATTGAGTGACTCTGTGCCCTCCCAAGCACAGGAGGAGAAAGCAGCACAGCTTTCAGTGACACGGTATCTCTCAGAGCCGATAGAGAACATGCAGACAGATCCGCTGGCATATTGGGCACACAAGTCCACTGTCTGGCCACACCTAGCCAAAGTGGCTGAACGACATCTGTCATGTCCACCAACCAGTATGCCCAGTGAATGTGTCTTTTCAATGACAGGGGATATCATGAGCCCTCACCGCTCAAGGCTGGCACCAGAGTTGATGGAAATGCTAGTGTTTTTGAAAGTAAACCTGCCTTTGCTTGGCTTTCCAAATTTTCCCTGTGAATGGCAAGATGAATAAAAGCTATTCAAAGCCTTGCAGCAGCTCCAATTGCCTCCTTTGCTCCAGATAATGTAAGCACTGCAGCACATGTTCCTGACATGAATCGCTGTGCCTGACCATCTACTGTATAGGCCTTGTGTTACTACCAGTGTTTGACCTCCATAGCTGCGCCTGTTCATCCAGGCCTTGTGTTCCTTCCGGTGTTTGACCTCGATTGCTGTGCCTGTTCATCCAGGCCTTGTGTTCCTAAAAGTGTTTAACCTCGATTGATGCGCCTGTTCATCCAGGCCTTGTGTTCCTAAAAGTGTTTGACCTCGATTGCTGTGCCTGTTCATCCAGGCCTTGTGTTCCTAAAAGTGTTTGACCTCGATTCTGTAAAGCAATTTCTGTGTAAAGCAATTTCTGATCTTGCTGCAATAAAAACTTGTAAAGTAAAGTGTTGTTGTGCTTTTGTAATGCCTAAAAGAGGCAAACCTAGCAAAGCATTCCAGGGGCGCACTTCAAGAGTTGTAGACAAAACATGAGAAATCCAGTCCCTTATTAAAATCCAGAACTGGGCCACTACAGGGCATTCCCACCATATATGGTAATATGTGCAACATGACCACAACCCCGCCAGCATCCCGCTGGGTAAGAAGATCTAAATTTATGCAAGGTCACAGGAGCGTAATGCCATCTGTGCAGCATTTTGTAGCAATTTTCTTGCCAACCGGTAGATATAGAACACTTATCTGTCCATGCATAAATGATATCCCAGTCCTTGTCCTCTAATTGTGTTTGACAATCCAGTTCCAAGGACACTCTGTGCCTGGGCTTGTCAGGTGGTTTACTAGTGAGAAGTGCGTAAATTTTGGATACGGTTCCCCGAATTACTGCGGCATGTTGACAATAATTTTCAAATAGCGTACCTGTCGGGCGGAGAATCCCTTTGCGCAGCCCTCTGTGTACAAAGTGGTATAACTGAGCGTAATGCAAGAAATCAACGCTGGCCAAAGAATACTGTGTGCACTGTGCACATTTGGCTACTGGTCATAAGGGTGCCCTGTTGTAAAACATGGTCTATTCTGGTGATGCCCGACTGCACCCACTGTCTCAAATTCCTCGACTATTCAGATGTAGAGCATACCGTGTTAGTAGACAGGTGAGTCAACAAAGAGTATGGCGCCATGCCCACTAGAGTATCTCTCCATTGTTGCCATGCCCTAAAGGTGGCGTGTAAAGCGTACGAAAAGTATTGAGTGGGACCCCAGGACGACCTAGGCTGCCAAGGCAAAGCTGACATGGGAAATGTGCCCAGCAATGATTGCTCTAGTCGTACCCATTGCGGTATGTCCTGGGAGCGGTGTAACACAACAAATGCTCGTAATTGAGCTGCACCAAAATACCAAACTAAATTGGGAAGATTCAACCCACCCTTAATCTTTGGTTGATACAACGTGGATCTGGCAATCCGAGGGGGACGTTTACGCCAAATGAAGCTGCATAAAATTTGTTGCCATTTTTTAAGCATGGTGGTGGGCAAAAATATAGGTATAGTAGTGAAGAAGTAAAGAAAGTGAGGTAGGACATTCATTTTAATGATGGCCAGTCGACCCAACCAGGAATGGTGCTGCTGATGCCACTTATTTAGGTCAGCTTGTATAGAACACAGGAGGGGATCATAATTCAGGGCAAAGAGCTGCTTTGTGTGAGAACCAAGTCGCACCCCCAGATATTTCAAGGAAGTTGTTGCCCACTTGAAAGGAAATTGCCGAGTGAGGATATGTGTCCATAGGTGGGATTGACCTCTGTGCTCGACTGCTGTGCCTGTTCATCCAGGCTTTGTGTCCCTAGGTGGGATTGACCTCTGTCCTCGACTGCTGTGCCTGTTCATCCAGGCCTTGTGTTCCTAAAAGTCTTTGACCTTGACAGCTGTGCCTGTTCATCCAGGCCTTGTGTCCCTAGGTGGGATTGACCTCTGTCCTCGACTGCTGCGACTGTTCATCCAGGCCTTGTGTTCCTAAAAGTGTTTGACCTCGATAGCTGTGCCTGTTCATCCAGGCCTTGTGTTCCTAAAAGTGTTTGACCTCGATAGCTGTGCCTGTTCATTCAGGCCTTGTGTCCCTAGGTGGGATTGACCTCTGTCCTCGACTGCTGCGCCTGTTCATCCAGGCCTTGTGTTCCTAAAAGTGTTTGACCTCGATAGCTGTGCCTGTTCATCCAGGCCTTGTGTCCCTAGGTGGGATTGACCTCTGTCCTCCACTGCTGCGCCTGTTCATCCAGGCTTGTGTTCCTAAAAGTCTTTGACCTCGACAGCTGTGCCTGTTCATCCAGGCCTTGTGTCCCTAGGTGGGATTGACCTCTGTCCTCGACTGCTGCGCCTGTTCATCCAGGCCTTGTGTTCCTAAAAGTGTTTGACCTCGATTGCTGCGCCTGTTCATCCAGGCATTGTGTTCCTAAAAGTGTTTGACCTCGATAGCTGTGCCTGTTTATCCAGGCCTTGTGTTCCTAAAAGTGTTTGACCTTGACTGCTGTGCCTGTTATTCCAGGCCTTGTGTTCCTAGGTGGGATTGACCTCTGTCCTCGACTGCTGTGCCTGTTCATCCAGGCCTTGTGTCCCTAGGTGGGATTGACCTCTGTCCTCGACTGCTGTGCCTGTTCATCCAGTCCTTGTGTTCCTAAAAGTCTTTGACCTCGACAGCTGTGCCTGTTCATCCAGGCCTTGTGTCCCTAGGTGGGATTGACCTCTGTCCTCGACTGCTGCACCTGTTCATCCAGGCCTTGTTTACCTAAAAGTGTTTGACCTCGATAGCTGTGCCTGTTCATCCAGGCCTTGTGTTCCTAAAAGTGTTTGACCTCGACTGCTGTGCCTGTTCATCCAGGCCTTGTGTTCATAGGTGGGTTTGACCTCTGTCCTCGACTGCTGTGCCTGTTCATCCAGGCCTTGTGTCCCTAGGTGGGATTGACCTCTGTCCTCGACTGCTGCGCCTGTTCATCCAGGCCTTGTGTTCCTAAAAGTGTTTGACCTCGATAGCTGTGCCTGTTCATCCAGGCCTTGTGTTCCTAAAAGTGTTTGACCTCGACTGCTGTGCCTGTTCATCCAGGCCTTGTGTTCCTAAAAGTCTTTGACCTCGATAGCTGTGCCTGTTCATCCAGGCCTTGTGTTCCTAAAAGTGTTTGACCTCGACTGCTGTGCCTGTTCATCCAGGCCTTGTGTTCCTAAAAGTCTTTGACCTCGATAGCTGTGCCTGTTCATCCAGGCCTTGTGTTCCTAGAAGTGTTTGACCTCTACGGTACAAAGTCAACATAGGTTGATATTACAGATTTTGACTTGAGTAGCAGTATTCTTATTTCTGAGAGATCTTCCATTTCCTTTGTCATCAGCTGAAGTGCGTAAGTACAGTTGGAATTCACTAGACGCCAATGGAATTCACTAGACGCCAACGATATTCACTGGACACCAATGTAAACACGGGGTACACCCAACTCTAGGGGTGGACTCATTCCAGGGAGTCCTTCTCTGCACAAAGTAAAGGGAACTCTCTCCTGGGCCAGCCTGTCTTTCCCCTATCAAAACCACAGGGACCAGACCAGACTACCTCCACTCTGCCAGACTGTCTTGCCCCTATCAGCTTTCTGCCATTCTGCTTTGCTGCTATACACCAGATGACTCACTTAACTCCTTGTGGTGTTCTTGCCACTCTCATGGTTCCTCAGTGTGTTGGTGCTAGTCTATCTGCTTGCTATGTTCCCCCTTCATTGTGCTGTTGGATGTCAATGCCACTTGTCTTGCCGCTTTGCCTGTCGTGCTGCTTTTGATGGTTCATGCATCTGCTATCGGTGCTCTGTTTTGAAGCTGTGGTGTGTTTTTGACATTCTCACTGCTGCTTTGTGCCTCTGTTAAAGCACTCTTGCCACTTCTGGTACCCCTTTGCACCTTTCCAGTGCCTTAGGCTATTCATGCCACTTAGGTGCCACTTTGCCACAGTCTAAGTACCTTGGAGCTCTTTTGTTGTTGTGATGATTGCTCCCCAGAAGTTTCATGAAAATTGATAAGAAAACCCCAATTCTGCAGCCAAAAATAGGCTGGAAATCCTTCCCCCATTGACTTTAATGGGAACCGGGGAACGTATGGACAAATCGGCAACTTATGGAATTCTCCATACTTCCATATTGAACGGAATCGACCCTCAACGAATACGTATCACCGATTCAACGAAAACTTTTTGTCTGCACATCCCTAGGAGGTACCACTGGGTCATCAGGGATGCCTCTTACAGGAGAATCCAGGGTGAGGTTAGATGCCTCCTGTGCACTGGAAATGTTTCTTGGGGGTGATGCTTGCCAGCCATGCATGAGGGAGGTGGTTCTCAGTGGGATCAAGAGGGTCCTCTTTCTCTTGCCAGGATTTAGAGAAGAGATAAAATTCCCATGCTAATCAAACCAAAATGAAAAGTCAGGTTAGCACAGAGATTTTAGACAGGTAACTAGCATGCTTGGTGTAGTATTTTTAGTTGCCATGCGTGCTACAACTGTGATCATAATAGTGTAGCAAAAATTAAACATGCAATCAGAAAAACTCTTTGCATGTTAAGTTAAGTGGTGCTTTAATATATACATTAAAATTTTAATAACATGCAAACTTAAAAAATAAATTAGCATAAGTTTTATTGCATAGGTATTAAAGAAACCTTACATGTTTCACCCAAAGGAAGAACTATATGGAAGACCAGATTTCCTTTGTATACACAGATTGTCACATCACTCTTCTGTCTCAAATTTAATTTTTGGTCTTTGACATTTTTATGATTAAACAATTTTTCAAGCTGGGCACCTAAACATTTCCAAGCCTATTTCATATAGATTCAAATTATTTGATATAATTTCTGTAATGGGATTCAGTTGAGTGCAATCATTCTGTCATATTGTAGATTTTATGGCACAGTCCTTAAGCAGTTGCAATTTTCTCCTACAAGAATTTTTGTAAAATTACTTTATCAAGATTGCATCATGGCTTTGGGGTTGTTTAACTCAGCATGTCTAATTAAATGATAATGCTGCATGGAAAGTTTAATCAGTAGAGCAGTAAGTACATTTCTAACTATCAGAGAGTAAAAAATATCTGAAAATAATATGTCAGTCCTCCTTATTCTGGAAGCAATATTACTCTGAACACAAACTGTAAGCATACAATTTAACAATATTTGACGCTTCTGTGGCTGGCTGTCAGAAGAGACAGCCTCACTAATTAACCAGCCTTTTTTTAATCTCTTCTGACACTATAGATAACGTTACTGGGTTGGAAGCAAGCAGTATGTATTGTGGAGTAGTGTACTCTATTTTCTTTAACACAATTAGTGTGCATCTGTGAAAATATTTGTAGGAATGTGCATTTGTTTTAACTCATTTCATTTCACTGCACGTACATTTTTCATGCACATAAAGTTATGAAATAAAATAAAGAAGAAAAATGAAACATAGAAACATAGAAATGATGGCAGAAGAAGACCAAACAGCCCATCCAGTCTGCCCAGCAAGTTTTGCACTTTTTATTTTTTCTCATACTTATCTGTTACTCTTGGCTCTTAGTAACCTTTTGGTTCTATTTTCCTTCCACCCACACCATTAATGTAGAGAGCAGTGTTGGAACTGCATCTAAGTGAAATATCTAGTTTAGGCCTGGATTTATCAAAATGCGGTAAGTACAGCATACGATAGCAAAAGGGGCATGGTTTATGCAAAAATTCAGTTTATTGCTATGTGAAGAGCTAAGTTAGTGCACATAGGGATAACATTATCTGAATTTGTGATAGGTGTCAGACCTGTTGTATTTCCTGCATATGACCACTGGGTGGACCATTTTTGAGAGAGAGAGAGAGCGAGAGCGTGACTGGCCATAATGTCATCCCCATAGGTAGGTATTTGTATCCCTATGGTAGGCCCACCTAGTAACTCGAGGTGGGGTTTAGGTATGAGTGTAGGGGGTTAAGGGCCACTTTGACATTCTATGTGACACATATGAACAGAACAGTGGTCTCTTGTGAAGACTTGATGACCTTCGGAGTGAGGAAACTCACTCCAAAACGAGATTTGTGCAGTGTTCTCTCAACCTAGCTTGATGGACTCTCTACCTGGGTAACATCAAGCTAGGTGGAGAGAACATTGCCCAAATCTCCATTTCGCATTTTGATAAATGACCCCCTTAATTAGTTAGATGTAGTAACCGGCGCAATAAGCAAGCTACACCCATGCTTATTTGTTTACCCAGACTTTGTAATTCAGTCCTAGCTTGATGGACTCTCTACCTGGGTAACATCAAGCTAGGTGGAGAGAACATTGCCCAAATCTCATCTTGGAGTGAGTTTCCTCACTCCGAAGGTCATCAAGTCTTCACAAGAGACCACTGTTCTGTTCGTATGTGTCACATAGAATGTCAAAGTGGCCCCTAACCCCCTACACTCATACCTAAACCCCACCTTGAGTAACTAAGTGGGCCTACCATAGGGATACAAATACCTATCTATGGTGATGACATCATGGCCAGGCACTCTCTCTCTCTCTCTCTCACTCTCAAAAGGCAATGAAACCTTATCACACAGCCTAACACAATTCAAAGAGGTGTAGTTAAAATCAGCATTACAGCAGTGCAATAGCTCTTTGCAGACAGGCTAACCCAGCCCACTCTTCACCCCTAACTCCTCCTATTTTCTGAATTTGCATCGCACCATACGATATGGTGCTATCGCATGCATTAAACACATTTTCGCATGCAGTAAGGGCCTATCGCATGCGTTAACGGGGCTTTTCACATGCGATAAGCCCTTAACGCATGCAAAAACACCTTATCACATTTTGATAAATGACCCCCTTAATTAGTTAGATGTAGTAACCGGCACAATAAGCAAGCTACACCCATGCTTATTTGCTTACCCAGACTATGTAATTCAGTCCTTGTTGGTTGTTGTCTGTATATAGATCCACTTTTCTTCATTCCCCCTGCCGTTGAAGCAGAGATCTATGCTGGAAATGCGTGAAGTATCAGTCTTTCTCCCCTGCCGTTGAAGCAGAGAGCTACGCTGTTGAAAGTGAAGTATCAGACTTATTTGGTTTGGGGTAGTAACCGCCGTAACAAGCAAGATACTCCCCACTTTTTTGTGAATGCAAATCCTTTTTTCCACATTTCCTCTTGCCGTTGAAGCTTGGAGCAATGTTGGAGTCGCATTAACCATATGTATGTTTATTGAATAAGGGTATTATCTCCAGGCAGTAGCCGTCATTCCCGCGAGCCACCCACTCTTCATTCACGTCCTCTAGACTTTATGGATCCACAGTGTTTATCCCACACCCCTTTGACGTCCTTCACAGTTCTTGTCTTCACCACTTCCTCCGGAAGGGCATTCCAGGCATCCACCACCCTCTCCGTGAAAAAATACTTCCTGTCATTGGTTCTGAGTCTTCCTCACTGGAGCTTCAACTCGTGAAACAAATACAGTTTTATCCATGTAAACCCTATATGTATATTTATAGTGTGAAAAAAAAAAACATTTTCTTTCTTACACTCATCTTGGGTAAACATTGAGGGGTAGATTTTTTTAATTTTATTTTTTATTTATAACATTTTTCATTATAACACATCAAGTAATAACATCTTGATTTTTATACAGGTTACAATAACATAGAAAACATTCCTCCAGATTAATTAAATCATTAGATACATAATCTAGTTCCATTTCAGAGAAGCTATCTGTACACTAACAATCTGTAGCTCTAAACCTGTCTTCCAATCCCACTATAAAGGGGTCCAAAATACTAGGGGTGTGCATTTGGTCCCTACGTATTGGCAATCCGCAATGGATGTGCCAATATTCGTTGTATTCGTGGGGAAGCAAAACGTATTGCGATTCCCCACGGATACAATGAATTTTCGCCAAATTATTCGGCCGCCAATTTAAACAACCCCCCCACCCTCCTGATCCCCCCCAAGACTTACCAAAACCCCTGGTGGTCCTGCGGGGGGTCCGGGAACCATCCCCTGCATTCTCACACCCTCGGTACCAGTTCAAAATGGCGCCGATAGCCTTTGACCTGCTATGTCACAAGGGCTACCAGTGCTATTGGTCAGCCCCTGTCACATGGCCATCGGCGCCATCTTGTGCTCCTGCCATGTGACAGGGGCTGACCAATAGCGTCGGTAGCCCTGTGACATAGTAAGGGCAAGGCTATCGGCGCCATTTTGGTTCCTGGCACCCGACGGCTTGAGTGCAGGAGATTGCTCCTGGACCCCCGCTGGACCCCCAGGGACTTTTGGCCAGCTTGGGGGGGGGGTCTTTTGACCCACACAAGACTTGCCAAAAGTCCAGCGGGGGTCCGGGAGCGACCTCCTGCACTCGGGCCGTATTGCCAGTATTCAAAATGGCGCCGGCGCTACCTTTGCCCTCACTATGTCAAAGGTCGGTGACATAGTGAGGGCAAAGGCTAGCAAAATGGCACCGGCGCTACCTTTGCCCTCACTATGTCACAGGTCGGTGACATAGCGCCGGCGCCATTTTGAATACTGGCAATACGGCCCGAGTGCAGGAGGTCGCTCCCGGACCCCCGCTGGACTTTTGGCAAGTCTTGTGGGGGTCAGGAGGCCCCCCCCCAAGCTGGCCAAAAGTCCCTGGGGGTCCATCGGGGGTCCGGGAGCGATCTCCTGCACTCGTGCCGTCGGGTGCCAGGAACCAAAATGGCACCAATAGCCTTGCCCTTACTATGTCACAGGGGCTACCGACGCCATTGGTCAGCCCCTGTCACATAGCAGGATCACAAGATGGCGCCGATGGCCATGTGACAGGGCTGACCAATGGCACCGGTAGCCCATGTGACATGGTAGGGCTATCGGCGCCATTTTGAACTGGTACAGAGGGAGTGAGAGTGCTCCTGGACCCCCGCTGGACCACCAGGGAGTTTTGGTAAGTCTTGGGGTGGTCAGGAAGGTGGGGGGTTGTAGTAAATTTAATTTTAGCCAGGTAACGAATAGGATTAGACGTATAACCATATCGGGACGTCATACGGACGTATACAACGTATCTGCCACCTGACGAATATGTATCCCGAATGCAACGTATGGTGTCCCTCTGCACATCCCTACAAAATACCCAAATTCCTAATAATACCAATACATAATATCATCATTTGCTAATCTTAGGGATATTGTCTACTTACATATAAGAGATCATTTCACATCTAAAGAGCTCTGTACTGTAGGTCCTGGTGTGGAACTCAAAGTGGGTTTTAATCTACTTTCAATAAACTGAGATAATTATGTAGGTTGCGTAAAAACATAAATGTGCCCCTCACTCTTACAGGAGTACTTCAAAATAAAGTACATTCCCACTTCCATTTTTAACAATAAAAATTGTTTCCTATTTTTCTGAGTTGAAGGTGTCAAATCTGGAAAAAGCTGAACTCTACATCCCAAAAATTCTTTAGGTATATTAGCAAAATATTTCTTAAAAACCCAATCTCTATCAGATTCCAGCATAAATGATACTGTCAGTGTTGAGGGCTCAGCTAACTTCTCTTCTGACAAATCCAAAATCTCAGAAAGATTCATATTATTATCCCGTATTGGTTGTCTTTGCTATAGTACATGTACTAACAAGTTCTCAGTATTCCTTACTTCTGGGGAGTTTTTTAATGGTGGCAAATAAAATATTTTAGAAATTATGGGCAAAGTTGCTTCCGGAAAATTCAAAGTCTCCTTCAAATATCTCCTCCATACTTGTATTGGTGTTAAAATGGGTGTTTTAGGAAAATTTATACAATGAATATTTCATATTCTTGCCATATTCTTAAATTTGTTTACCTTCATTTGCAATACTTGATTTTCCTTTAACAATTCTACTTGGAAATCTCTAACCCTTCCAGATTCAACTTTCATCTTAGGTAATTCACTCTTCATATTTCTACTATCCACCTCTAATAATTCAACATTCTTTTTTACTTCATTAACAGTATTTACCATTACTACCAATTGTACCCCCATATTTTTATTCACCTCATTTATAGCTTCCCAAATATATTCTAATGAGAATGTTTGAGGGCTTATCAGAGGTTTAAGCTGAGATATCAAAAGTCCCTCTTCCAGTCCCTCTTCAGGTGCTCTGATGGAAACTTGGTCAGTTCCCTGGGTGGTACTATATAAGCCATAGGCTCTCCCAGCTGACCTCCCTGCCTCATAGGGGACTCCTTCAAGCCGACCCCTTCAGTCAGGCTCGCGTTTCCAGGGGTCTGCATGAACCTCTCGGCTGGGTTAACCAGCGGTGATCTCTCTCCTGGGGAGAGTGATATTAATAATCCTAGAGCACTGGAGGGTTCTTCTTCCCCCTCTCGGTGTTCAGCAAACACTCCATCCCCCTCTCTATCCCTCGGCATTCATGTGCGTCCATAGGTCCCACTTTAGAAGTTGCCTCAGTTGTATCCAAGGACTGGTGCTCCCTAGCTCTCCTCTTTCATGCAGAATGAGGCATTTTAAGATTATATTCAAAAAGGGTGCAAACGTGCTAGGTTAGACATATTCTTGGACTCTACATAATGATTGAAGGCCAAAGGGTCGGAAAATTAAGTATCCAAAGCTGAATTTATTTAAGAAACATTACCTTGTTTTTGCCGAAGTCCACCAGGTTGGAGCAAAGCCGTGCACCCCTTTGGTGTGCGTGGCTTCGGTGACGCGCTGGCGGTGACAACGCGCCGCAAAGGGGTTGATTATATGGGTCCCTTGGGCATCACCCTCAGATGATATCACGGTGGGAGGAACTCAGGAAATACCTCCGCTGGGGCCGTTGCTTACAGCCGCACCCCTGGCAAGGCCTCCGGGCCTTCTCTCTCTGCTCCTCTCCATATGACCTCAGCAACACGCTGCAAAGGGGCCGATTATATAGATCCCTTGGGCGTCGCCCTCAGATGATGTCATGGTGGGAGGAACCCAGCAAATACCTCCGAGGGGGCCATCGCTTACAGCCACACCCCCGGCAAGGCCTCTGGGCCTTCTCTCTCTGCTCTTCTCCTTACGACATTAGCAACACACCGCAAAGGAGCCGATTATATGGGTCCCTTGGGTGTCGCTCTCAGATGACATCACGGTGGGAGGAACCCAGCAAATACCTCCATTGGGGTCGTCGCTTACAGCCGCGCTCCTGGCAAGGCCTCCAGGCCTTCTCCCTCTGCTCCTCTCCTTATAACCTCTGAGGGGTAGATTTTAACAGATACGCGAGCGCGTCCATGTGCACGTTCTACCCAGTGCGCACACATGGACTCGCGGTTTTATAACGTGCACATAATCATTTGAAAATCCGGCACTGATTGTATTTAATGTAACCAAGTCACAGTTGCACTTCCATCTATGCTGGTACTGTGTAATCTCTTAAGTTTGTCTAAAAACTGAATCTAAAGTTTAACAGAACTCAATGGATAGACAATTACACAAATAAGATTTATAAAATGCAGTTGGAGTGGCAGCAGCTAACAACCTTGTGTATTCTGATGTATGGTGTGTTGCGAATTGCACGGTAAAGTATCTTAACCTTACCATATTAAGGATCTGAAACAATGATACCGGCCACATCGCGGTGGTACAATGTAAATTGGGGGAAGGGGAGGAGTATGGGTGGAGTTTGGGTGGAGTTATGTTCCGGAAGTGCTGTGGGCGATAATGTTATCTAGGGATGTGAATCGTTTTTCAACGATTAAAATTATCGTCCGATAATTTTAATATCGTCTTAAATCGTTATAGAACACAATACAATAGAAATTCTAACGATTTATCGTTAAAAATCGTTAAATCGTTAAATCAGTTAGTGCGCACTAACTTGAGTTAGTGCGCACTAACTGAAAATGATACAAATTGACACTTTCCAGGTCAGTAAAGGTCAGTTAGGAATGAATATGTGTTCCTATTGGCTGGCTGCCCTCTTATCTATTGATGTTAACCAGCTTCCCACTGAGGTGATGGTTGGGGGGATGGGAAATGGAAATGGAAACTCAGGAACACTAACAGAAAATGATACAAATTATTGACACTATCCAGGTCAGTAAAGGTCAGTTAGGAATGAATATGTATTCCTATTGGCTGGCTGCCCTCTTATCTATTGATGTTACCAAGGTTCCAACTGAGGTGATGGTTGAGGGGATGGGAAATGAAAACTGTTGGTAGTTGACAAAAAAAGTAATGTGATCAGTCAATATGACTAGAACCTGTGCCCTATTCCTGATACCAGGGGTGTTGTGATCTTCCTGCACTCAGTGCCCTATCCCTGATACCAGTCTGAGACAGCTCCCTCCCTGCATTACTAGTGAGAGGCTGGTTTCACAGACAGGGGGGAGCTGCCTGACCCTCACTCCTGACTTCCCCCATGTCCCAGCCAGTGAATGGTGTGTGGGTGAGGGGGGGGGGAGGATGGTGAAGTCTGAGACAGCTCCCTCCCTGCATTACTAGTGAGAGGCTGGCTTCACAGACAGGGGGGAGCTGCCTGACCCTCACTCCTGACTTCCCCCATGTCCCCAGCTAGTGAATGGTGTGTGGGTGAGGGGGGGGGGGGGGGAGGATGGTGAAGTCTGAGACAGCTACCTCCCTGCATTACTAGTGAGAGGCTGGCTTCACAGACAGGGGGGAGCTGCTTGACACTCACTCCTGACTTGCCCCATGTCCCAGCCAGTGAATGGTGTGTGGGTGAGGGGGGGGGGGGGGAGGATGGTGAAGTCTGAGACAGCTCCCTCCCTGCATTACTAGTGAGAGGCTGGCTTCACAGACAGGGGGGAGCTGCCTGACCCTCACTCCTGACTTCCCCCATGTCCCAGCTAGTGAATGATGTGTGGGTGAGGGGGGGGGGGGGGGGGGTAGGATGGTGAAGTCTGAGACAGCTCCCTCCCTGCATTACTAGTGAGAGGCTGGCTTCACAGACAGGGGGGAACTGCCTGACCCTCACTCCTGACTTCCCCCATGTCCCAGCCAGTGAATGGTGTGTGGGTGAGGGGGGGGGGGGAGGATGGTGAAGTCTGAGACAGCTCCCTCCCTGCATTACTAGTGAGAGGCTGGCTTCACAGACAGGGGGGAGCTGCCTGACCCTCACTCCTGACTTCCCCCATGTCCCAGCTAGTGAATGATGTGTGGGTGAGGGGGGGGGGGAGGATGGTGAAGTCTGAGACAGCTCCCTCCCTGCATTACTAGTGAGAGGCTGGCTTCACAGACAGGGGGGAGCTGCCTGACCCTCACTCCTGACTTCCCCCATGTCCCAGCCAGTGAATGGTGTGTGGGTGAAGGGGGGGGGGGGGGATGGTGAAGTCTGAGACAGCTCCCTCCCTGCATTACTAGTGAGAGGCTGGCTTCACAGACAGGGGGGGAGCTGCCTGACCCTCACTCCTCCGGGGTATTGTGATCTTCCTGCACACAGTGCCCTATCCCTGATACCAGGGGTGTTGTGATCTTCCTGCATGCAGTGCCCTATCCCTATTAATACCAGGAGTGTTGTGATCTTCCTGCACGCAGTGCCCTATCCCTAATACCAGGGGTGTTGTGATCTTCCTGCACACAGTGCCCTATTCCTGATACCAGGAGTGTTGTGATCTTCCTGCATGCAGTGCCCTATCCCTGATACCGGGATGTGTGCAAGAAGATCACAACACCCCCGGTATCAGGAATAGGGCACTGTGTGCAGGAATATCACAACACTCCTGGTATTAATAGGGATAGGGCACTGTGTACATGAAGATCACAACACCCCTGGTGCCAGGGTTAGGGCACTGTGTGCAAGAAGATCACAACACTCCTGGTATTAATAGGGATAGGGCACTGTGTGCAGGAAGATCACAACACCCCTGGTGTCAGGGTTAGGGCACTGTGTGCAGGAAGATCACAACACTCCTGGTATTAATAGGGATAGGGCACTGTGTGCAGGAAGATCACAACACCCCTGGGCCAGGGTTAGGGCACTGTGTGCAGGAAGATCACAACACTCCTGGTATTAATAGGGATAGGGCACTGTGTGCAGGAAGATCACAATACCCCTGGTATCAGGGTTAGGGCACAAGTTCTAGTCACATTGACTGATCACATTACTTGTTTTGTCAAGCTACCAACTGTTTCCATTTCCCATCCCCCATATACTGTCAGTGGGAACCTTGGTAACATGAATAAATAAGAGGGCAGCCAATAGGAATACATATTCATTCCTAAACTGACCTTAACTGACCTGAAAAGTGTCAAATTGTATCATTTTCAGTTAGTGCACACTAACTCCCAGTTAGTGCGCACTAATCGGAAAAAATGCACTAATCGGAAAAAAACGATTTTTAACGATTTTTCAACTAAAAAATCGTGCCTAACATGATTTTCTTGCCCTGCCACACGATTTCTATCGTTAAGACGATATGGAAAATGATTCACATCCCTAATGTTATCTACATTATCTCTAGCAGCACCATGGGAAATAACTACATCTTGTCATGTGGTGCTCTGGGTGCGAAAATATGTGGCCCAGCCACAACTGCAGCAGGTAAAAATGCATCACCACAATACAGCCTGCTGCACAATTTCACCCCTATTCCTTTATTTCATGTGGCTCATAATTCTGCTATAAATATAACAGAATAAGAACATAAGAACATAAGAAAATGCCATACAGGGTCAGACCAAGGGTCCATCAAGCCCAGCATCCTGTTTCCAACAGTGGCCAATCCAGGCCATAAGAACCTGGCAAGTACCCAAAAACTAAGTCTATTCTATGTTACCATTGCTAATGGCAGTGGCTATTCTCTAAGTGAACTTAATAGCAGGTAATGGACTTCTCCTCCAAGAACTTATCCAATCCTTTTTTAAACACAGCTATACTAACTGCACTAACCACATCCTCTGGCAACAAATTCCAGAGTTTAATTGTGTGTTGAGTAAAAAAGAACTTTCTCCGATTAGTTTTAAATGTGCTCCATGCTAACTTCATGGAGTGCCCCCTAGTCTTTCTACTATCCGAAAGAGTAAATAACCAATTCACATCTACCCATTCTAGACCTCTCATGATTTTAAACACCTCTATCATATCCCCCCAGTCATCTCTTCTCCAAGCTGAAAAGTCCTAACCTCTTTAGTCTTTCCTCATAGGGGAGTTGTTCCATTCCCCTTATCATTTTGGTAGCCCTTCTCTGTACCTTCTCCATCGCAATTATATCTTTTTTGAGATGGGGCAACCAGAATTGTACACAGTATTCAAGGTGCGGTCTCACCATGGAGCGATACAGAGGCATTATGACATTTTCCGTTTTATTCACCATTCCCTTTCTAATAATTCCCAGCATTCTGTTTGCTTTTTTGACTGCCACAGCACACTGAACTGATGATTTCAATATGTTACCCACTATGACACCTAGATCTCTTTCTTGGGTTGTAGCACCTAAAATGGAACCCAACATTGTGTAATTATAGCATGGGTTATTTTTCCCTATATGCATCACCTTGCACTTATCCACATTAAATTTCATCTGCCATTTGGATGCCCAGTTTCCAGTCTCACAAGGTCTTCCTGCAATTTATCTGCTTGTGATTTAACTACTCTGCTTGTGATTTAACTACTCTGAACAATTTTGTGTCATGAATGATGAATCTAAGCCTTAGTTTTTGTGTCATGAATGATGAATCTAAGCCTTAGTTAGGCAGATAAGTGTAGGACAGCTATTTGATTGTCCTATAGTTAGCCAGAAAAACTTATCCAGCTAACTATAATATTCTGTAGCTATGTTCAGCAATTCAGTTGAACATATATATATATATATATATATTGTAATAAACGCAGATTAGACCCTTCCTTAAAACAAAAACAGAAAAATAGATGACTGATATTCTCCATTAATGCCCCAAACCACCTAACAGACCAACATCAAAATCTGTCTGAAAAACAGAAAATAAAACATTTACAGAAAGTACTAAGAGGTATACATGTTTATAAACATTTTAAATCAAAATCAGTCCATCCACTATCGATTTGTTCACAATTCATATTAGGATGATAATGATTATTTAAGCATTATTTTTAATATTCAGAGCTTTGCGCAACCTGAGATCATTATACTTCCAAGAGGCTATAGTTCAATATGTGCCAGGAAAGACTGCTAATAATACATTGATTTCTGTACCATCAGTAAAAGAAGCACCACCTTAAGAACAAGACAGAAGGTTTTTATGTCAAAAGAATTATGCTTTATATTCAAGCTTTTACACATGCTGTTTGATATGCCATCTAAGGCATGGACTTAGTACAGGTATTTTATGATTTTACCCATATGTTTATATTTTATTCTATATATAGATAAGTTAGTAGTTATTAGGAGTCCGTTGAGGACATTGAGGTTAACAAAATGCTTAGCTGATTTCAAGTATTTAGGGAAAAGTGTGGGTTTCCATATTTTATTTGAATTTGTTCATGTTTTATTTATGGTGTTGTTATGTTACTATGTATGGCATGATTAGTTTTCATTGGTTATTGTTTTATATGATTTGTAAAGGATTATAATTTCTATGCTACAGTAATTAATACAATTCATAATAACACATTTAGTTTTTTTCTTCTAGGAAACATAACCAGCCTCCAGGAACCATCTACCCCTATATCCCGAGGCCCCCAAAACATTCCACATTCTCTCTTCTTTCCCCTAGGAATCACTCTTCTACACAATCTTCCTGTGCATGCCTTCTACCTCTGAAGTCGTATCCAGATTTCAGGCAATCCTTGAACTATGTTGGAGCCCAGGCCTTCACACAGCCTCTCTTCCATCACAGTTAGGATGATGGAGCGAGGCTCCTCCCCTCCAGGGTTTCGCTCATGTATCCTGACTTTGCTCAATTTGCTTTTCATCTGTACCTTGATATCACAAAATCAGTACTGCACTGGTCTATAGTCTGCTAAGGTGCCCAGGATGTTCAATGGATCTCACTATTTTACACCAAATAGCATCCTTCACTATTTTAAGAGATCTCAGACATGAGCTCCATGAGCAGCTCACTCTCCTTTCCACTGAAACACAATGCCCGAGCGGGCTGGGTCTCATTCACTGCATTTCATCCTGCTTACACTGTCACTTGCATGGGGATCATTTGAGTGGCTTTCTCTGCCTGCTGCTCTCTCCCACTCCTTCTTACTTCCTACTCCCCTCTTCCCCTTTGCTCTTCTATATCTGGGTTCTCCCTTTGCTTTCTTTTCTTCTTGCCTACTTGTTGCTCCTCTCACCTTCTTTCCATAGCCTGACCATTACCCCTCCTCCCAATAAGATTTCCACAACCCCTATCTCTCCCCAGCTGCCAGCTGCTGACTGCTGCTGCTGCTCACCCCTCTTCCCCTCCCTCCCTCCTCCTCCCTCTGCAGCTTTTCCCTGTTCTCCTCATCTCTATCTTCCCTAACGCTTAGCACACCCACTCACTCCCCACCACTGGCCATTCTCTACTCTTGCACACACACACACGTGCTCCCCTCTTTCTTTCTCTAAGAAGACTAACACAAGACGGAGAAAAAAAAAACAAAATTAGCACAGTCTTTTGACTCATAAACATATGCAAGACACAAAAAGGAAGGACAAGAAAAAGGAAAACAAGAAAATCCAGTCAGTTATCTAATTATTTACTCCTCTCTCCTCTACTCTCCCAAAAAACTACTCACCACTCTTAGATCCCACACTGTCTGTGCTTCTTAAAGCCCTGACAAAGATTGAGCAGAAATTCTGTGTTTATGTGTAGCAAACAGGAAGGTGGCAGGAAAGATCACACTGAGCATGCTTAATGGCCAAAGAAACATTTAATTAATACAAGAGTATGCATTAATGGCAGCGAACATTGGCATTCCTGGTAGCTTGCGCTATTATTACCGTGGACTATTTGGAAAATCTTAATGCATGGAAACAGTGCTAATGTGCAAAGCAAAACTTTACTCTGTCGCCCCCTCCCCCTCCCCCACCCTCACCCTCACCATTTCATAATTAAATTTACAAAACACAACACTAACTTGTTAATGGGTGGTGATATTGGCCAGTAAAGTGTGTTAACAGCCAAACATTAGCGCACTTTAATAAACAGGTCCCCTAAAGATCAAGTTTGAAAGCTTTTCCACCGTAAACAGCTGTTTGTGCTCTATCCCTCTGCAGCTAAAGTATCTGTGCTGTCTGACAGCTTGATTACTTTTACAAAAAGAGGCAGATCCACAATGGGGAAGGAGGAGCCAGCCAATCAAGTGCATGAGATCAATTTGAAATAAAGGTGCAAAGCCTATGGGCACAAACGTACCAGGGTCACAGCCAGCCCCAGCATTTTGAAAGGGAAATGTCTGCAGAGGCAAAGTACCTGTGGGCTCACAAGGCACCCCATGGGGTTTCAAAATAAGCCTATACTGAAAGAAGCTATTAGATAATAAAACCTTATGGGCAGATTTTCAAAGGCTACGCAGGTAATAAACGCGCTTAGCCTGAGGAAATCTGCCCCTGCGCGTGTCGAGCCTATTTTGCATAGGCTCGGCAGCGCGCGCAAGCCCTGGGACGCGCGTATGTCCCAGAGCTTGCAAAAAGGGGTGGTTCAGGGGCATGGCCAGGGGGCGTGGTGTCGGCTCGGGGTGTGTTCAGGGGCATGGCGGCAGTCCTGGGCGGTGCGGGGCATGGCCGAGTGCCCCGACACAGCGGCCTGTGTTGGGGCCTGCTGCGCCAGCAGACATTCGGCACACGCAAGTGACGACTGCCAGGAGGCAGGCGTAATTTCCTGGATAAAGGTTAGGAGGGGGATTTAGGTAGGGCTGGGGGGTGGGTTAGATAGGGGAAGGGAGGGGAAGGTGGGGGGAGGCAGAAGGCCTCGGCGGGAACGGGCAGCTCGCACAGGGCTCGGCGTGCGCAAGGTGCACAAATGTGCACCCCTTTGCGTGCGCCGACCCCGGATTTTAAAAGATACGCGCGGCTACGCGTGTATCTATTGAAATCCGGCGTACTTTTGTTTGCGTCTGGTGCGCGAACAAAAGTACGTGCTCGCGCTTTTTTTTTTAAATGTACCCCTTAGACTTTATTCAAGAATCTTACTCAAGAGCTTGAGTTGTCTGCTGGTTTGTCTCTGCCACCTAATAAGGCCAGGTTATTGATTTAATTTGCTTTGAGGCTGAGTAGAAAATGGATAATGCGATTGTTTTCTACTGAAATTAGATAAACCTTTGAGCTCCATAGTTCTACTTTACTCGGCTGTTTTCAGGCTAACACAAGACAGAAACAAATTCTAGTTTTGAAACAAGATATACTGCATGGGAGAGCAAACTCTTTCCTATATTATTCATGCAAATGAAAATTTCTATTCAAACATTCATACTGTATAATTTTCTGAAGCCTGGAAGTGATTTTGTTTTATACAGAATAATTTACAGCAGGGTAATTGAGAGTTTACGTAATGAAGAGTTTTATAATAAGAGTTGATTTACTGTTTTAGAATTATTCCCCCCCCTGGATTTTGTGATATGTAGCAATATTAGTGTTAGCTATCTATATTTTTAGCTTTTGTAATATTGAATTTGCCTTTCCATTTTTATATGTTGGATTTACACTTAAAGCAAGGTAAAGAATGGAAAGCAGATCTTACTGAAGAAAATAGGAAAGAATGTAAGCACTGTCAAATTGGATGTAAAACATTAATACGAGAGGCTAAGAGAGAATTTGAGAAGAAATTTTCCAGAAACAAAAACTAATAATGAAGCTTATTTCAAGTACATCAAAAGCAAAAAAGCACACCAGAAAGGCAGTTGGACCACTAGATGACTAGGAGGTAAAAAGCGAAGTGAGGGAGGTTAAGACCATAGGGGTCTAAATAAATGAATGGTTTCTTTCAGTCTTCACTGCAAACAATGTTAGAGAGATACCGACAGCAGAATCATTTGTTGGAAGTGATAAATCATAGAAACCAAAGCAAATCATTGCTTTTATATGTTTTATGCATTTTTTTCTATTATATACAACTATTTGGTGAGAAAAGCAATTTAGACATCTTTAAAATAAAATAAATAAATAAATCGGGAATATATACCAAAAGATACATTTTATAAACCCCGTGCAGGCATCCACGTGTGCGTGGTTCCTGGCGCACGCACATGGATGTGACGATTTTAATAACATGTGTGCGTCGACGCGCGCATGTTATGAAATCCGCTATCCGCGCGCATATGTGCACCTGATTTTATATTGGCTCACGCATAAGGGGGGGGGGTTTGTTTTATAAGTTGTGTGTGGCGACACAATAGGCCCTTTCCCCAGTTCCCTCCCAGTCCGCTCCAATAAAGGAGCGGACTGGGAGGGAACTTCCTAAACCCCCTAGCTAACCTGCCTCCCTTTTCCCGTCTCTGCCCTGTTCCCTAAACCCCCCCCCCTAACTAACTTTCATTTTTTGTTTCACTACTCACCTGCTCTGCCATGCAGCAGCAGGTTGTGCATGCTGATCCAATCCCGACGCAAGCTTCAGAGGGACAGCGCCCACGCTGCGCCAAGACCCCACCCCAGTCTACCCCTTTTTGCTCTAGTCATTCTTCGGCACATACTGGGAGATACACGCTTGGCTGTGGGCCTTTGAAAACACCTGCGGTGTGCTCCCAGTATACACATATGTAGGGCTTTTAAAATTGTGCCATTAGTTTTTAGATGAAAATTCACCTAAATTTAAACAGCTAAAATGTAGGGAGTTAAATTTAGGGCCACTGTGCATTTGTCTAGATATAGGTTTAATGTTAGTTGCCTATTGCTGAAAATTAGTGTTAAGCACTTAACATTTTTGTCTACCCTAACTCTGTCCCTTTAGCCCCCCACTTTTTAGGACCCTAAATTTAGGAGCCTAATGAAGAAAGGAACCTAAATTTATGAACTCAGAACTAGTACATTTTCTAAAGGCTAAATTTAAGTACTATCTCCTATAGGTGTGCATCTAAACACTTTGATACTTGACCTTCAATGAGGTCCATGTTCAATTAGCTGCTGAGTGAAAAAGTTACTTGGATAACTTTACAAGGATATTTAGCAGCACTTAGATAAGGTTGAATTACTAATGAATAGAGCTTATGAGCATTTACCTTATTTACTGTCCTCCATCATATAGTTTTTCACCAGTTATTGAAACCTTGTAAGCGTTTAAAGTTATTTTAAATTCTGTAATATTTTTAGGTGATTTTAATCTACAAGTGGATGAAAGCCTTTTATCTCCATCTTCTCAAGACTTTCTGTTACCTATGTCAGCACTAGTTGTTATGAATCCGAATGTGGATACCTGTTCTGAGGTAGAGTCAGCACTACCAAAAAATGAAGTCAACCCTCTTTGGTCTCTACCGTCGGAAGGCAAGGCCTGTTGAAGATGTACCGATGAAGGCTTCACCCTGGAAGCGTGTGATCCCCCCAGGAGGAGCCTGTAGGGATACAGCCACTGGGACTTAGGAGACTCCCTGAAGAGTGATGATGGTCTGGATGCAGGCGTCTCCTGCAGGTTGTGGATTCCAAACGGCTGGCACCTCCAGCAGGTTGTAGACAGTCTGGGAGTATACGTCAAAGGATAGTCCCAATCCAGTCCAAGGGTCGTCCAGCGAGAGGTCGAGAGCCGGTCCAGGAGCAGGCGGGAGAATAATCCGAAGCCAATCCAAGAGCAAGAAGGAGAAGGGTCCCGAGCCAGTCCAAATCAAAAACCAGAAGAACACCACCACCGGTCCGAGGGTCAGGAGCCAAAGAGTCAGTCCAACGAGGAGAAGAGCAGAAGCGGGACGGAGAGCAAATCCAGAACACAGACATAGGAACCAAGCACAGAGCCTCAATACCAAGGCAAGGTCTGGGTGTCAGACTTTGCCTTAAGTACAGGAAACAGGAGGCAGAGTCCCAGGGGGAGCCATGACAATATCCGGTCATGGCTCCTTTAAATATCTTCTGCAGCCGCGCGCACGGCTCCTAAGAGGATGAGGGGGAGGAGCCAGACCACCGAGAACCATGCGGCCGGGTAAGGCAGCGGCAGTGGCCGTGAAGAAGCGAAACAGAGGGCTGCCTGCCACCGCAGGAGCCTCTGATGCTCCTGGTGAGTTTATTAATGCTGTGGCTGCCGACCCGACCCTGGTCGTGGCCCACCGTGGCTGGCGGCAGTGACACCCGGCCATGGGGTGCCGCGGTCGGCATTCCTAACACTAGTTTGTGAAAAAGGTCACTAATTAGACCTTATTTTCTTAAGTGTATTTTGTATTTTTATTTATATTTATAAACCACCCATACCCTCGATGGTGAGTAATAACACATAATTAAAAGTCCCAGAAACAAACATAAAATAACAAAAGAAACAAGTGCAAAAATCAGAGTATATCTAATGCTTCTTCATGTGCTTTCCCCACCATTTACCCTGCTTCTTCCCCAGCATTTGCCTATGCATAAATTGCTCTTTCTTCTTAGCACAGAGATCACCACACACTCTCTTCTCTCCATGTACACTGAGCTAAGAGGTACCAGAAGCGGTGGGATGCACTAAGATTGAATTCAAAAAGCTTTGCTCCTCTAACCACATTCGATATACTTACAATTGATATATTCAATAACCAAATTTTGTTATAACAGCTAAGAGAATATGGTATCACTGGGCTATTCTGAATTAGTTTAGATTCTAGCTCTCCAAATGCTCTCACCAGGTAAGAGTTGGAAAAAAAACACTCCCGTTGGCATTCTATGCCCACTAGGAATGTGCAGAAGAAAAAAATGTGTTTCCTTCATTCATTCATTCATTCATTCATTCATTCATTCATTTAGTGGAAATCTAAATTTATTTCATAAGCTTCAAAGTGAAAAAAAAAGTTTGTTTTTTCATTTGCTATTAAAGTCAATGGGGGAAGCATGACAGCCTATTTTGGGCTCCAGAATTGGGAGAAGTCCAATTATAGAAAGACATCATCAGAAGGGGGAAGTACTACATGGTATCTATTAGGGATGTGCAGCAGGGACAGATTCGTACCATTCGGAATTCGTATTCTTGGGGAGCCAAATCTGTTGCATCCATTCTCGGGGGACCCCGATCCATTCATTAGTTACATATATATTCATTTCCCAAAAAAACCCCATCCCAACCCTTTAAATTTAATTAACTACAACCCGCCACCCTCCTGACCCCCCCCCCCCCGCCCCCCAAGGAGCACAAGATGGCGCCAGCCATCCATTGCTTCTACCATGTGAGAGGGGTTGACCAATGGCACCGGTAGCCCCTGTGACATAGAGGGCAAAGGCTATCGGCGCCATTTTGAATACTGGCAGCCCGAGAGCAGGAGATCGCTCCAGGACCCCCGCTGGACCACCAAAGACTTTTGGTAAGTCTTGGGGGGATCAGGAGGGTGGGGGGTTTATTCATTAGATACATTGTATTCATGGGGGTTCGCCATACGTTTCGTGACCCCACGAATACATCGAATAGGGACATATATGTTGCGGATTGCCAATACATCAAAAACGAATGCACATCCCTAGTATCTATACTGTGGCAAAGTGGCACCAAAAGTGGCATAAACAGCTTAAGGCTTTGTAAAGAGGAAAAGGGATACCAGCATTGGCAATTCTCTAAGACATTACCAGAGGAGCAAAGAAGAAATCTAGTATGGGAGAACACTCCAAGAGTCCAAAAGAGGGCACCATTAATGGCAGCACAAGAGGCAAAGCACCAAAAAGTGGCATCAGTATCCTAAGGTACTATAAAAGAGGAGTGAATTAAAAAAGGTAGCAGAAAAAATACCATGGCATTGATAAAAGGACCAAGCAGCACAAACAGTGGCAATAAGAAAGCAAAGCAGCATGACTTGAGTCTGGCGCCTTAGACCACTCAGCCATTCTGACATGAGAGGTTCAAAGCATCTCCCTAGAGTGGCAGGAACACCCCAAAGTGTACGGTCTGGGCTATGTCAGCAAGGTACAGTGGCATAAATTACCCAGGGTGTAAATTCTGGGCATAGTAGCAAGGCTGAATAGCACAAAGACCTCCAAGGTGTAGCATGAGAGGTATAGCAGCAAAGCAAAGTGGCATGGGAGATGTCAGTCACTCTGTTGTAGCATTGCTAACTGTCAGAATCAGTACAAGAAAATGAACTATGATATACATTTTCTTGAGAAAAGCTTTTATTACATTCTCAGCTTGTACTTGGCTTAGCTGCTGGGCAGAATTTTGATTTTCTTGTGAAATGGGTTGCTTAATGAAACTGTTATCACATTGAGAATATGTAAATGGTTTCTATTGAATGTGGTTTGGTTTTCCTGGTAAGTTGTGCGGCTTTATCTAGAAAGCTTTTCCCATATTCTGTAGCTGAACTCTGGCAGTCCCATTCCATGATTTTCTGGTTTTGCATGAGCTCTCTCACTATTGTAACCTTTATCACATTGAGACAATTGACATGGTTTCTCTTGAGCATCTTTTTTTCTTGTGCCTGTACATTTTCCTTCTGATTGAGAGATGTTATAGACAAACCACCCCAGTATAATCAACCATCAAACAATGTGGGAGAACCAGGCTAGGATTGTGAAGGGAAGATGAAAAAGAAGAGCTATAGAACAGGTTCCTTGTTAGTAGAAACCTGTATCTTTTGTCTACTTTCACATTTTTGCTTTAAGTACAAGACAGCCTAGTATAACAAACCAAGAAAAAACTAATATGTGAAGAAAACTCCAAGGCTCCAAAACAGGGCACCTGTAACAGTTTCCTGTTAAGTTGTGAGGGTTGCTGTCATAGTCACATATGCTGGATACAGGTATTCCCCTAGCAGGAGTGGTACAGTGATCTACTGGAGAATAAGTCAGGGTCTTCTGCCTGGCCAACCACCTCCCCATTTGGTTGAACTTTGCAGGTTCTGATAGCCAGCAGGACTTCTCTGGCAGGGTGCATGGTAGGCTGTGGTCAGAGCAGGCAGTGTTCAAGCAAGGTTGGTTCCCAGGCAGAAGTCAGAGCAGGCAGAGATCATCAGGGCCAGTCAGACATCAAATAAAGGCAAGGGCCAGAGACAATCTGAGTCAGCAACAAAGACCAGTCCAAGTAAGGATGACTGGGAAGGCAAGGCAAAAGGAGGTCAGAGGAACAAGGCTGGATAGAAAAGTTAGGCTGGGAGAGCAAGAACATGTACATAAGAACATAAGAACTTGCCATGCTGGGTCAGACCAAGGGTCCATCAAGCCCAGCATCCTGTTTCCAGCAGAGGCCAAACCAGGCCACAAGAACCTGGCAATTACCCAAACACTAAGAAGATCTTGTGCTACTTATACAATTAATAGCAGTAGCTGTTCCCTAAGTAAACTTATTTAATAGCCGTTAATGGACTTCTCCTCCAAGAACTTATCCAATCCTTTTTTGAACCCAGCTACACTAACTGCACTAACCACATCCTCTGACAACAAATTCCAGAGCTTTATTGTGCGTTGAGTGAAAAATATTTTTTTCCGATTAGTCTTAAATGTGCTACTTGCTATCTTCATGGAATGCCCTCTAGTCCTTCTATTATTCGAAAGTATAAATAACCGAGTCACATCTACTTGTTCAAGACCTCTCATGATCTTAAAGACCTCTATCATATCCCCCCTCAGTCGTCTCTTCTCCAAGCTGAACAGCCCTAACCTCTTCAGCCTTTCTTCATAGGGGAGCTGTTCCATCTCCTTTATCATTGTGGTTGGCCTTCTCTGTACCTTCTCCATCGCAAATATATATTTTTGAGATGCGGGACAAGACAGGAAATAGGTAAAACACACAAGAAGGAACAGGGTAAAATAGTGGCTAAACTGTGACAGGGATGCTAGGCAGGGTTCAGACAGGCTAGATAGGCCACCAGGAGGCCTGGACAAGATAAGGGCAAGACAGGAACCTTAGAAACAAGGTAGGCCATTGGGAAGCCTAGGCAAGGCACAGGAATAAGGCACGGAAAGGCTAGGCCACAAGGAGACCTCAATAGGATACTTGAAAGTCACTGAGAGGCCCACAGGAACAGGATGGCCACTGGAAGACCCACAGGAAACAGGAGTTCAACTGGAAGGTCCACAGGGAGCAGGACAAACAACGGACAAGTAACACAGGAACAAACAGAACAAAACAAGAAGGCCTAAACAGAACACATTGAGAACATGGACAAGGCAGAGATATACAGACAGGCTAGGTCACTGAGACCTAGACCCACTGGCAAGAAAGGCCATTGGGAAACCCAATGAAAGCAGGAGGGCCACAGGGAGGCCCAGACATGATAAGAAAAAGACAGGACAGGAACACAAGAACAGGGTAAGGTATTCATATGCAAAGGCAAATAGGAACCAATGGCAAGACAAGGTAACTACAAGATAAGACAAAACAGGAAACAGGTAAGGAGGACCACCAGAAGGTTCAGATAGGAATTAATGAAAAGAACAAACAGGGACAAGACGGGTCCAGATAAGAAGGCCTAAACAGACCACACTGTGAATGAGGCAAAAAGGCCATTAAGGCCACCCAGCTGCGAGGCAAGGCAAGGCAAGAAGGTCTCTAGGGCCATATAGAAACAAGATAATGCAAAGAGGCCACTAAGGCAACTCAGGAACAAGGCAAGGTTGGTCAAAGCAAGGAGCAGAGGTGACTCAATGATGAGGCATCAAGGAATATGTAAGGGAGGCTATTATAAGGGACTAGCTGCATCATGCAGCTTTTAAGGCATTGGCTAGAATAAGGTACAGTGTGGCCCAGTGAGGGTGCTTGCTGATAGAAGGGCTGCCTAGAAGCCAAAATTGTGACAGTTGCTTTATTAAGAAAGCTTTTCCTATATTCTGTATCTGAACTCTGGTGATTCCATTTCTTGATTTTCTGGTTTCCTTGATTTTTTGGGGATATAGTAGCTAGTAGGGATGTGCAGACCAAAAGTTTAAGTTCATAAGTCCATAAGTCGAAAGGGGGGGGTCATTTGCGGTCAATATGGACATATGGAGAATTCCATAAGTTGAGTCTATGTCCATATGTGCAAATAAAAATTTAAACCTCTCACCCTCCTTAATCCCCCCCCCCCCCAAGACTTACCAAAACTCCCTGGTGGTCGAGCGGGGAGTCAGGACGCCATTTCTGAACTCCTTTGCGAGGAGCACGTGACGTTGGCGTCACGTCGGAGTGACGCGGCGTCACGTGATTCCCCCCGCGTTTGCTCCAGGACCCTCCTTGCACCCAAAAGGAACTTTTGGCCAGCTTGGGGGGGTCAGGAGGCCCCCCCAAGCCTCCTGACCCCCCCAAGCCTCCTGATTCCCCCCGCGTTTGCTCCGGGACCCTCCTTGCACCCAAAAGGAACTTTTGGCCAGCTTGGGGGGGTCAGGAGGCCCCCCCAAGCCTCCTGACCCCCCCCCCCCCCCAAGCTGGCCAAAAGTTCCTTTTGGGTCAAACGAGGGTCCCGGAGCGAACGCGGGGGGAATCACGTGACGCCGCGTCACTCCGACGTGACGCCGACGTCACGTGCTCCTCGCAAAGGAGTTCAGAAATGGCGTCCTGACTCCCCGCTCGACCACCAGGGAATTTTGGTAAGTCTTGGGGGGGGGGATTAAGGAGGGTGAGGGGTTTAAATTTTTATTTAGGATCAACAATTGCGATTTCCAACGTATTCAACATAGCTATGTTGAATAAGTTGGAAATCCGATCGTTTTCGCCTCATCACTTTTTTAAGTTAAAAAAAAAAAAAGTTGCGTTTTACATTTAAGTTCAAAACGAATGCACACCCCTAGTAGCTAGGAATGAGGCAGCAAGTCTGCTGTAGTGGTACTAGGGCTATGGTAGATAGGAATGAGGCAGAAAGTCCCTTATTGTTGCATTTGTGTTATTGCAGCTGGGCATGAGGCAGCAAGTCCCCTATGGTGGTATTAAGAGAATAAATAATTGAAAGGGAACAGGAAACACAAAACTTGTTTCAAAACAAGCCAGATGGTATTGATAATTTGTATCCCTAACTTGGTTTTCTCTATCATCCATCCCTTTTTATATAGTTTTTAATTGCTCAAAAAAACTTGGGAAAAGACAAGCCTCTATGGTTTGCTCTATCTCGATGTGTACCATTACTGAATACATACCATCAACTCAGAGAAACACTTCTGTAAAACAGCACACGACTTCTCAGACTATTCATGTCATCTATACAATTTGCTGCTCTTGTTAGAAGTTCTATATTGGGAAGACTACCTTTGTGCTAAATGTTCAAATGACCGAGTATAAGAGTTGTTGAAAGCATAAATGAAAGAATGCTCCCCTAGTCTCACATTGTTTGGAATTAGGTCACACTTTTGCCAACCTTCATTTTTGTGTACCTGAGCATGTCCCTAGGGACTGGCGGGGTGGCAATGTCTTGTGAAGGCTCCTCTGTTTAGAGCACTGGTAGATTTATGATCTTCATACTCTGGTGTGGATGTGATTGAATACTGAAGATGATTTGTCCTATTTTATGTAAAAATTGGGACGATGCTTTTTTCTATGTGAATTTTTTTCTTTATTACAAGATCTCTTATTGATATGGAGGCTTTTTATAGCAATTAATTGGGGCAGTGATGCTGATGGCCAGTATATCTTTCTCAGCATGTCAGAATACAGATTCCATTGTATATCCTCCATCTTGGACATACTTCTGTCTGACTGTGGGTGAATTCCAAGGAGACCACGCATATCCATATATAGTAACAAGTTCATTTTAAAAGGCCCACGCGTGTAGATACTGAGGGTTACACGTGTGGCCAGCCCTATGCACACCGCGTGCATTTTCGAAGGGGCCCGACCATGAGCATAACTCCCAATACATGCAGATGTGCTGGGCCTGAAGAAAAGTGCAGGCTGGGGGCGGGGACTGGGCAAGGAGGGGCAGGTGGGGCCAGGCTGGGACAGCACCATTAGACGCTGTCCCGGGATAGCGCATGCTGGCAGCCAGCTGGCGCATGGAGTTTATTTCTACTCAGAGGATCAGTAAGTATAAAAACAAAAAAATCGGGGATAACTAGTCCTCTCTTTTATTGGAGCAGACTGGGAAGGAACTGGGCAAAGGCCCAATCACATTGCTGCAAGATTCTTTTAAAATCCCCCCCCCCCTTGCACACAGAGAAGGCCACCCGCCCGCATATGCGCATGCAGACATTAAAATCTGATGTGCAGGTGTGCATGGCATCGCATGTTATAAAATAATGGCCTTTTAAAATCTACCCCTAAGTGTTTCATTCTGTTGTATCCCCGAGGCAGTAGATAAACTTCACCTGATGCAATTTATCAGGTAAAAAGAGGTGGATGATAAAGAAGACTGGGTTATAGATACAAATACCTGATATCATATGCCTTGCTGACACCTCACTTTATAGAATATGTTGAGATTTTTGACTGCTTGGTTTTGAAACAAGTTTTGTATTTCCTGTTCTCTTTCTATCATTTTTATTACGTTTGGGACAGCTGTTTCACTCTTTATATTAGTGATATTAGGGGTATAGCAAGTAGGCTGTGGCAGCAAATCCACTATTATGGTGTTAGGGGTATGACAGGTAAAAGCATACTCACAAAATAATGTCTACAGAGGACATGAACAGTATACCTCATGCTCAGTCTTCAAGATCTAACAATAGAGAATCAATGTAACCCAAAGGTGCAGCTGAAAAACAGAATACTTCAAATTTACAAAATTCAGCTGGAGAAGAGCTCATGAATGGATCTATCTAGCAACCGTCATAAATGGCCTCAAAGAATGTGTGGCTTATTAATAAAGCCTATAATACTTAAGGCTTAGTATAATCATAGGTTGCAGATAGATTTGTTATGCACCAACCGGTGCGATAAGGCTGGAGCACAATCACTGTATGCTTAAAGTCACTAGTGAGTGCACTTATCTTAAATTGCCACGTAGAGAGAATTGGCTTGCACGGTCCTGAAGTTGCCTCCATAAGGCTGGAGCACAATCACTGTATGCTTAAAGTCACTAGTGAGTGCACTTATCTTAAATTGCCACGTAGAGAGAATTGGCTTGCACGGTCCTGAAGTTGCCTCCGACACTAAAGTGTTTCAGAGTGTTGTACTCCTTCCTCAGGGATCTCCAGGTAAGAATGAACCATCTACATGAATTCCATGATGTCTGGTCAGTACTTAGCTTTAGAGCGACGAATACTTATGCGGTGCACAAAGTTGAAGTGACCTGCCAGCGTGCCGTCTCAATTACTGTAATTGAGACGGCACGCTGGCAGGTCACTTCAACTTAGTGCACCGCATAAGTATTCGTCGCTCTAAAGCTAAGTACTGACCAGACATCATGGAATTCATGTAGATGGCTCGTTCTTACCTGGAGATCCCTGAGGAAGGAGTACAACACTCCGAAACACTTTAGTGTCGGAGGCAACTTCAGGACCGTGCAAGCCAATTCTCTCTACGTGGCAATTTAAGATAAGTGCACTCACTAGTGACTTTAAGCATACAGTGATTGTGCTCCAGCCTTATGGAGGCAACTTCAGGACCGTGCAAGCCAATTCTCTCTACGTGGCAATTTAAGATAAGTGCACTCACTAGTGACTTTAAGCATACAGTGATTGTGCTCCAGCCTTATCGCACCGGTTGGTGCATAACAAATCTATCTGCAACCTATGATTATACTAAGCCTTAAGTATTATAGGCTTTATTAATAAGCCACACATTCTTTGAGGCCATTTATGACGGTTGCTAGATAGATCCATTCATGAGCTCTTCTCCAGCTGAATTTTGTAAATTTGCAGTCTTCAAGATCAGCATCACTGGATCCGGGAACCAATGTAGGCTGAATCTCTGTAACATATTGTCTCTGTGCTGTACTCTCCTTGACAGCAATTCACAGCCTCACCCACACATGACTCACTGGAAAGGTCTGGCTGCTAACTTAAGAACATGCCACACTAGGTCAGACCAAAGGTCCATCAAGCCCAGCATCCTGTTTCCAAAAGTGGCCAATCCAGATCATAAGAACCTGGCAAGTACCCAAAAACTAAGTCTTGTCCACGCTACTGTTGCTATTACAATTACCAACTGATACCTGCTCTCCTTTGAATTATATGGCCCACAGATTTCAATGGCCCATAGAAATGAATGGGGGATGAAACAAATTAAACTAATAGGATATGTTTCATTCATGGAATGTCCCCATTCATTTTGTGGATCCCACAAATGAAACAAATGGGATGTATTCATTTTGCATGCCACACTTGTTTTAAATGAATGCTCATCCTTAATGTCCATTTGGATTTTTATCTGCATTGCTATTTAATATCTAGATGGCACTCATCTATAAACTGTAGGCAGGGCTCTGTGTAGACAATTATGCAGATGATATACAATTCTTCATCCATGTCCAACCTACCTAGACTGATATACGTTATCTAGTGGCACTCTATTTTTCCACAGTTCAATGTTGGGTTTTTTTTCATGATAAGCTTGTGTGTTAACTTACAAAACCAGAGATAATTGTGATAAAATACCCTATTGCTGGACCTGCACCAACATCAATTGCCATTGAGAAAGTTAAATGACCCATTGTTCACCATGTTAAGAGTCTTGAGGGTTTAGATTGATTCCAATTTAACATTTCAGCAGCACACCAAAACAATTGCAAGATTTTTTTATGTAAGCTTAGGTTCTCTGCAGCTGCATTGTGTGACCTTTATTGGTTTCCAGTACAGTAACATATTCAGTTCAGTTTAAAATGGCAATGCTAATTTACAACTTACTGAGGCTAGATTCCTTTCCCTGAGTAAACACCTTGCTACAGGTATATAATCCAGCACGTACACTCCAGTCTTCTTGATATCCCTTCTCCGATAGTAATGCATCTTGTTGCAGAAAGAGAAAAAGGTTCCTGTGTAGCTGCTCCAACATTATGGAATTCTCTGCCAGAAAATGTGTTTCTTACTAGTTGCTCAAAATCTTTAATATCCTTGTTGAAACATATTTGTTTAGGCAGTTCCCTCCTACAGATTGTCTGGTTAAGTTTATTTGGTATTCTATAAGCTGATTTCAATTTGTTTCATGATTTGTCACTTACTGTAAGTTTATTTTTTAACAAGGTGTATCATGGTGAAAGAAAGATAATCAATGGGTCACTGTGATACTAGGGTACAAATTATATCAAAATGATAGGATGGATCAAATTGGTGGAAAGGTGGCACTATATGTTAAAGAGAGCATTGAGTCAAACAGGATAAAAGTTCTACAGGAAACAAAATGCAATGTTGAATCTTTATGGATAGAAATTCCAGGTGAAAAAGATAATAAATAGTAGTGGGTGGGTGTGTATTACCGTCTACCTGGCCAGAATGAACTAACAGACAATGAAATGCTAAAAGAAATTAGGGAAGGTAACCAAATCAGCAGCACAGTAATAATGGGTGTTTTCAATTATCCAGTATTGACTGGGGGAATGTTATATTAGGACATTCTAGAGAAGGAAAGTTCCTAGATGAAATAAATGACTGCTTCATGGAGCATCTGGTACAAGAACCAACAAGAGGGGAAACTATTTTAGACCTAGTTCCTAGTAGAACAAAGGATTTGGTATGAGAGGGAACAGTTTTGGAGACACGGCAATAGTGATTACAAAATTATCAAATTTGACTTAATAACCAGAAGGAGCACAAAAAGATATCTACTATGACAACATTTAACTTTAAAAAAGGTGACTATGATAAAATAAGGAAAATGGTTAGGGAAAAACTGAAAGGAGCAACTGCAAATGTTAAGAGTTCAGCTAAGGCATGGATGATGTTTAAAAATACCATCTTGAAAGCCCAGAACAGATGTATTCCATACATTAGAAAAGGTGGAAAGAAGACTAAATGACTACTGGCATGGTTGAAAAGTGAGGTAAGAGAGACTATAATATCTAAAAGAACATCTTTCAAGAAATGGAAAAGGAATCCAAATGAAGAAAACATGAAACAGCATAAGCACTGGCAAGTCAGATGCAAATCATTGATAAGGAAGGCAAAGAGAGAATTTGGAAAGAAGCTTACCATGGAAGCAAAAACTCATAATAAAACCTTTTTCAGGTACATTAGAAGTAAAAAGCCTGTGAGGGTGTCAGCTGGACTATTACATAATCAAGGGGTAAAAAGAGCACTTAGGGATCACAAAGCCATAGCAGAGAGACTAAATTAATGTTTTGCTTCAGTATTCATTGAGGAAGATCTAAGAGATATACCCATGCCAGAAATATTCAAAGGTGATGATTCAGAGGTACTGAAACAAATCTCGGTGAACATGGAAGATGTACTAGAGCAACTGACAAACTAAAGAGTAGCAAATCACCTGGACCAGATGGTATATATCCAAGAGTGCTGAAAGAACTGAGAAATGAAATTGCAGACCTGCTATTGGAAATTTGTAAACTATCGATAACATCATCTATGATACCTAAAGACTGGAAAGTTGCCAATGTAATGCCAATATTTAAAAAGGGCTCAAGGGGTCATCCAGAAAATTACAGACTAGTGAGTCTGACATCTGTGCCAGGCAAAATGGTAAAAACTATCATATAGAACAAAATTGCTGAACATATAGATAAGCATAGTTTAATGGGACAAAGCCAACATGAATTTAGATAAGGGAACTCTTGCCTCCCACATTTGCTACATTTTTTAAAGGCATAAATAAATGTGGATAAATGTGTGCCAGTTGATATAGTGTATCTGGATTTCCAGAAAGCATTTGGCAAAGTCTCTCATGAGAGACTTCTTAGTAAATTAGAAAGTCATGGAATAGGTGGCAGTGTCCTATTATAGATTAACAACGGGTTAAAAGATAGAAAACAGAGAATGGGGTAAATGGTAAATTTTCCTAATGGAAAAAGGTGAATAGTTGAGTACCCCAGGGATCTGTTCTGGGACTGATGCTTTTTTATATATTTATAAATGACCTGGAAATAGGTACAACAAGTGAGATGATCAAATTTTCCGATGACACAAAACTATTCAAAGTTGTCATATCACAAGAGGATTGTGAGAAATTACAAGAGGACATTGCAAAACTGGGAGACTGGGAATGCAAATGGCAAATGAAATTTAATGTAGACATATGCAAAGTGATATACTTAGGGAAAAGTAATCCAAATTCTAGCAATAAAATGCAAGGTTCCATATTAGGAGTCACCACTCAGGAAAAGGATCTCGGTGTCATCATTGAAAATACGTTGAAATCCTCTGCTCAGTGTGCAGCAGCAACCAGGAAAGTAAATAGAATGCTAGGGATTATTAGGAAAGCAATGGAGAATAAAACAGAGAATATCATAATGCCTCTGTATTGCTCCATGGTGCAACCTCATCTTGAGTATTATGCTCAGTTCTGGTCACCATATCTTAAGAAAGATATAGCAGAATTAGAAAAGGTACAGAGAAGGGCAACCAAGATGATAAAGGGGATGGAACAATTCCCATATGAAGAAAGGCTAAAGAGGTTAGGACTCTTCAGAATGCAGAAGAAATGTCTGAGGGGAGATATGATAGAGGTCTCTAAAATTATGATTGGAATGAAATGAGTTTAATCAGTTGTTTAATGTTTTGAAAAGTATAAAGACCAGGGGACACACAATGAAGTTACCGGGTAATACATTCAAAACTAGGGATGTGAATCGGGCTTCGGACGATTGGAAATATCATCGATATTTTCAAAATCGTCAGAAATCGGGGGCTCCCCCAAAACGATAGGAAAACCCCACGATATTGATCGTGGGGGTTCCCTTATCATTTTGGGGAGGGCGGGAAAAACGGCACACAAAATAACCCCTAAACCCACCCTGACCCTTTGAAAGTAACCCCTTAGCTTCCCTCACCCTCCCGACCTCTCCCAAACCTTTTTACAGGTACCTGGTGGTCCAGTGGGTGTCCTGGGAGTGATCTCCCGCTCTGGGCCATCCTCCGGCTCCCGGGCCGTCGGTTGCCACTAATCAAAATGGCGCCGATGGCCCTTTGCCCTTACCATGTGACAGGGTATCCGTGCCATTGGCCGGATCCTGTCACATGGTAGGAGCACTGGATGGCCGGCGCCATCTTGTGCTCCTACCATGTGACAGGGGCTGACCAATGGCACCGGTAGCCCCTGTGACATAGTAAGGGCGAAGGCTATCGGTGCCATTTTGATTACTGGCAGCCGATGGCCCGAGAGCAGGAGATCGCTCCCGGACCCCCGCTGGACCACCAGGGGCTTTTGGCAAGTCTTGGGGGATGCTCCTGACCCCCACAAGACTTTCCAAAAGTCCAGCGGGGGTCCGGGAGCAACCTCCTGCACTCGACCGTCGGCTGCCAGTAAAACTGGACAATCAGGAGTTCCACACATTGGCTTTGGTAGACTCTGGGGCTGGTAGGAATTTTATTTTGAGACAATTGACTGAGCATCTCCAGATCCCCACCATCCGCTCCCCAGTGCCTTTGCTCCTTTCGTCCATCCATGGAGAATCATTACCTGGAGAGGTCACTCACACCACGGCTCCTATCCAGCTCCGCACAAGATCTTTACACATAGAGACCATTTCCTTCCATAATTTGGAAAAAGCCATACATCCTGTGGTCCTGGGACTGCTGTGGCTACAGCAACACACCCCAGAGTTCGACTGGGCCACGTTACAACTCTCCTGCTGGGGTTCCTCCTGCTACAACAACTGTCTGGAGTCCGTCTTGCCTCTTCCTTGCCTGAACACTTCACTCTCTGTTCCCAGCCTTCCTCCGCAATACTCTTCATATGCTGATATGTTCTCTAAGAAGGCTGCGGACACCTTACAACCACATTGTTCTTACGATTGCGCAATCAACTTGTTCCCCAACACGGAGCCTCCTTGGGGTAGATTTACCCTTTTTCGCTAACCGAGACTCAGGCTATGTCGGATTATATCCGCGAGAACCTGGCCAAAGGCTTCATTCGGCCCTCCAAGACCCGCAGGAGCAGGGTTCTTCTTTGTAGGGAAAAAGGTCGGCTCTCTCTGCCCCTGCATTGATTATCGAGGCCTAAATGAGATCACTGTCAAAGACTGCTACCCACTGTCTTTAATTTCGGAGCTTTTCGACAGGCTTCAGGGAGTAAAAATCTTCTCCAAATTGGACCTCAGGGGAGCTTACAATTTGGTCCGCATCCGCAAAGGTGACGAATGGAAGACCGCGTTTAACATGCGTGACGGCCACTTTGAATATTTTGTGATGCCGTTTGTCCTTTGCAACACTATGGCGGTCTTTCAGAATCTGATGAACGAGGTCTTTAGGGATATGCTGTACCAATGTGGTGTACCTTGACGACGTCTTGGTTTTTTCCCAAGATCTACAGAGCCACTGCAAGGATGTCTCTCGTGTTCTCCAGTGTCTACGGGACAATCAACTATATGCCAAACTTGAAGAGTGTTCTTTTGAGAAGGAGTCAGTCCCTTTCCTTGGCTATGTGGTTTCCAGTCAAGGGTTCTGAATGGATCCACAGAAACTGAAGAGTATTCACGATTGGCCTCATCCTACAGGTCTCAAGTCACTTCAGAGGTTCCTTGGCTTCGCCAATTATTATCGGTCTTTTATTTACCATTATTCCACTCTGACCACACCTCTTACTGCCATGACTCACAAGGGGGCAATCCTTCTCAGTGGTCGCCTGAAGCCATGACTGCCTTCCAAGATCTTAAGACCGCCTTTCTCCAAGAACTGTGTCTCCGCCATCCAGACCCCAGATGTCCATTCATCGTCGAAGTCGACGCCTCCGACGTAGGAGTAGGAGCGGTTCTGAGCCAGTACTCCACTAACCATATATTACACCTGTGCTCCTTTTTTTCCCTACGTTTGTCTTCAGCGGAACAAAATTATGTGATCGGAGATAAGGAGTTACTAGTTATTAAGCTAGCTTTTGAGGAATGGCATCCCTGGCTCGAGGAAGCCCAACACCAGAACACAGTGTATACTGACCACAAAAACCTCTAGTATTTGCACCATGCTCAACGTTTGAACCATTGTCAGGCCCGTTGGGCCCTCTTTTTACCCGATTCAATTTCCTGCTGCGCTACTGACCTGCCAACAAAAGTTGCTGTGCCGATGCTCTTTCCAAATCCTTCGTCACAGAAGATGTCCCCGACACTCCACGGCATATTGTTGACCCTGCTAAGGTCATCCTGTCCGCTAAGTTTCCAGTACCAGCTGAGAAGATGGTAGTTCCTTGCCAGTTCCACTGGAGGATCCTTCGGTGGGCTCATGACTCCTTGAGTTCAGGCCACTTGGGGCAGGCTGGTGAGAATTCTGCCTGATAAGGTCTTTATCCAGGATTTTGGTGGCAGGTTCCCAACTGTTCTCTTCAGGCCCAATGCCCTTCCAAGATAGAAGCTATTCCCACCTTTTTCCACATTTTCTTACATCCAGAATATCTTGGACTTGATATGTGATGTCTGTTTCAGAAGACAATGGTTGAGGCTCCGGTGGCTTTTTGGAGAAGTCGGGCAGTACCAAGGGTTTCAGTAGCGATATGTGGAAGGCATTGTGGATTTTCAGCAAGGAAGGCAGCTGGAGTCTGTAGGTGACTTGAACCAAACAGCAGAGCACTGGAAAGGGACCAATGTACCTGGGAGCGAAGTGAGCTGAAGGCAGCTTAAGTCGGACAAACTGGGGGCTGAGCCACACCTTGTCACCCAGTTTAAACTGGGGTGCTTCAGAATGGTGTGCATCGAAAAACCTTTTTGATCTTTGGGTTGCTTGCTGAAGCAGCTGCTTTGTGCTGTTCCAAAGTTGATGCAACTGCTGGACGGTTGACTGTGCCACAGGAGAGGGCACAGATACTGAAAGTGGGAGTGGAGGCAGCAGCTGATGCCCATAAACCACCTGGAAGTGGCACCAGTAAAACCGCTGGAGCATGGAGAAAGTTTTCTCCATGCTCCAGCGGTTTTACTGGTGCCTACCATGAAAAAAGACACACAGGCCTACGTAGAGTCCTGCCCCACTTGCGCCTGCCACAAGCCTCCTGCGGAACATCCGTGGGGACTCTTGCAACTGCTGCCTATTCCAAGTGAGCCATGGACCACCATCACAATGGATTTCATCGTGGATCTTCCCCCTTCCAGTGGCAACAACACCATTTGGGGCACCATCGACTGGTTTTCAAAAATGGCCCATTTTGTGGCTCTGACCGGTCTCCCTTCAGCACCACAGCTTGCTAATTTGTTCATTCATCACGTGTTCCGGCTCTACGGCCTTTCTAAACATATCCTCTCAGACCATGGAGTCCAATTCACTGCTCACTTTTGGAGATCTCTCTGCAAGAAAATCAGCATCTCATTAGACTTTACCTCAGCTTACCATCCCCAAGCCAATGGACAAACAGAAAGGAAGATTAGGACCTTAAAACAATTTCTGCGGGCCTACATCAATCTAAGGCAGAATAATTGGGCTGACCTCCTCCCATGGGCGGAGTTCTCCCTGAATTCTCACCAGTCCGCATCCACTGGTTCATCACACTTCCAGGTGGTTTATGGGCATCAGCTGCTGCCTCCACTCCCACTTTCAGTATCTGTGCCCTCTCCTGTGGCACAGTCAACCGTCCAGCAGTTGCATCAACTTTGGAACAGCACAAAGCAGCTGCTTCAGCAAGCAAACCAAAGATCAAAAAGGTTTTTCGATGCACACCATTCTGAAGCACCCCAGTTTAAACTGGGTGACAAGGTGTGGCTCAGCCCCCAGTTTGTCCGACTTAAGCTGCCTTCAGCTCACTTCGCTCCCAGGTACATTGGTCCCTTTCCAGTGCTCTGCTGTTTGGTTCAAGTCACCTACAGACTCCAGCTGCCTTCCTTGCTGAAAATCCACAATGCCTTCCACATATCGCTACTGAAACCCTTGGTACTGCCTGACTTCTCCAAAAAACCACCGGAGCCTCAACCATTGTCTTCTGAAACAGACATCACATATCAAGTCCAAGATATTCTGGATGTAAGAAAATGTGGAAAAAGGTGGGAATAGCTTCTATCTTGGGAGGGCATTGGGCCTGAAGAGAACAGTTGGGAACCTGCCACCAAAATCCTGGGTAAAGACCTTATCAGGCAGATCCATGCCACACACCCTTGAAAACCCAAACACCTGGGGGAGGGGGGTCTTAAAAGGAGGGGTACTGTTATGACTGTTGGTCACAGACAGCTGTGACCAATTCAACTCATGACATGTGTTGGTCTGCTCTTCTCTCCAGGTCAGCTCGCGGCCGGGGCTAGCCTCCACCAACGTACATCTCCAGGTTCATAAGGCTCCTCATGGCAGCTGGGACACCGCCACCACCCACACCGACTCCGAGCCTTCCTAGGTACACACGCGCCACCGGTCCTCTCTTTAAAGGCCCAATGGCGGGAACCTCAGGGGCGTCCCCAACGGATGACATCACAAGGTTGGGATTCTTAAGGACCTCCTTCACCCCTTGCTAGCTGACTTGGCAATGATTTCCTTCGCCTTGTGCGTGCTCCTGAATCCTCGGATCGTGGTTCCTGCATTGGATCTGCCTTCGGCTCTGAACTCTAGCTTGTGTACCCACTTCTTGGGGGCCTGCTCGCGCTCCAGTTGGAGACTCTGTCTCCAGGCTTCCCCGCTCCTCGGGTTAGGCCTCCAGAGACCCAGCCTGCTGGCTTCCCTGCATCTCAGGGTTGCCCCTCGGACCACCTTCCTGCCTAAGAGACTGCACTCCATGTTTCTCCATTCCTCAGGGCAGTGCCTACTTTCTATATAACAGACTGCATTCCATGCTCCCCTGCTCCTCGGGGCACTGCCCATGTTCTATAAAATGACTGTACTCTGGGCTTCCCCGCTCCCAGGGGCAGTCCTTGATTCTCTATCAAGAGATTCCATTGTGCGCAGCCCTGCTCCTCAGGGCGGCTTATGTCATTGCTTCGGATATTTGACACGGGCTTCCCCGCTCCTCGGGTCAGCCTACGTCATCATAACCAGAGCTTCGCTTGGTATGCTGCCCCACCCCTTGGGACACTTTCTACTGGGCTTCACCTACATTTCCTGTCTTGTGCTCCCCACTCCTTGGGGCCTGCCTAGCGCTCCTCTGTCGGAGGCTCCTGCTCTGGCACTCACATCTCCAGTCCTGCCTGAGTACTGGGTGTTCCCTCTAAACTGAGTCTCTACCCTGCTCCTTGGGACACCTCACAGAATCCTCTCCAAGCTTCTGCGATCATGTCGCTGTAATGCAGGACGTCTTATCTCTCTGCCACTACTTACTGACCTCCTGGTACAGCTGGTCTCGCCTCCCGATAGTGAGGACCTGTGCGGCTCCTCCCCACAGGTGGTATCAACCCTCACCTCGGGCCAAGGGTCCACAAAACCTACGAATCCTAACAATATCTAGGCACTTAGATCCCTTGGTTTTAATTTTGCCCTGGACAGAAAGCTAAATATATGCATATAATTGGTGGGGAGCAACAAGTACATGTGTACAGTTGAATATTACAGTATACACAACAGCTATCAATGCTAAATGTGCTTTACTGTGAATGCATTAGTAGGAATGGTTCAATATCTGTGAGAGTTTTTTCTCACTGTACCGATCCATTTACATAATATAAAAATGGACTTAAGGGGATTTTTTTATTGCAATAAAATCCATCTGAGATTACATATTTTATTGCAAAAGATCATTACTAGACCTCTCTGAGGTGTAGTTGAGTATCACAGAAAATCACCTTTTCCAAGATTTTACATGAGTAATTTTGCTATGCTAAAATTGCTGATAAGCTGATATGCATGATCCTTCAACTCATTAGTGATTCTGTAAAACTTTTGTAAATAAGTTCAGAAATGTAATCTACTGGTAACTTGTGACCTGGATTGGCCACTGTCAGATAGATAGATAGAGGATGCAGGGCTTCATGGGCAAATCGTTAGAATCGTGAGCCGGCACACTAAAACCCCCTAAAACCCACCCCCGACCCTTTAAATTAAATCCCCCACCCTCCCGAACCCCCCCCAAATGAGTTAAATAACCTGCGGGTCCAGCGGCGGTCCGGAACGGCAGCGGTCTGGAACGGGCTCCTGCTCCTGAATCTTGTTGTCTTCAGCCGGCGCCATTTTCCAAAATGGCGCCGAAAAATGGCGGCGGCCATAGACGAACACGATTGGACGGCAGGAGGTCCTTCCGGACCCCCGCTGGACTTTTGGCAAGTCTCTTGGGGGTCAGGAGGCCCCCCACAAGCTGGCCAAAAGTTCCTGGAGGTCCAGCGGGGGTCAGGGAGCGATTTCCCGCCGCGAATCGTTTTCGTACGGAAAATGGCGCCGGCCATACGCGTATGGCCTGCGCCATTTTCCGTACGGAAAATGGCGCCGGCAGGAGATCGACTGCAGGGAGGTCGTTCAGCGAGGCGCCGGAACCCTCGCTGAACGACCTCCTGCAGTCGATCTCCTGCCGGCGCCATTTTCCGTACGAAAACGATTCGCAGCGGGAAATCGCTCCCTGACCCCCGCTGGACCTCCAGGAACTTTTGGCCAGCTTGTGGGGGGCCTCCTGACCCCCACGAGACTTGCCAAAAGTCCAGCGGGGGTCCGGAAGGACCTCCTGCCGTCCAATCGTGTTCGTCTATGGCCGCCGCCATTTTTCGGCGCCATTTTGGAAAATGGCGCCGGCTGAAGACAACAAGATTCAGGAGCAGGAGCCCGTTCCGGACCGCTGCCGTTCCAGACCGCCGCTGGACCCGCAGGTTATTTAACTCATTGGGGGGGGTTCGGGAGGGTGGGGGATTTAATTTAAAGGGTCGGGGGTGGGTTTTAGGGGGTTTTAATGTGCCGGTTTTGCGATTTTTAGATTTTTTAGATTTTTCACGATTTTTCACGATATTTTACCCCCCCAAACGGCAACAATACGATTCCCTCCCCCTCCCAGCCGAAATCGATCGTTAAGACGATCGAGGACACGATTCACATCCCTACTAGTAATATCAGTGGCTATTTCCTAACGAGTAAATTAAAAAAAAAAAACATACACCTCCATGTGCGCGTGCTACCTGGCGCACGCACATGGATGCACAATTTTATAACAAGTGCGCGCCAGCACGCACATGATATAAAATCTGGGTCGGCACGTGCAGAGGAGATTTGCCTAGTTTACGCGCAGTGATGAGATCGAGCCTTCCCCAGTTCCCTCCCAGTCTGCTCCAATTAAGGAGCGGACTGGGAGGAAACTTTCCTTCCCCCCCTATCTACCCTACCTGCCTCTTCCCCTCTCTTCCCCGACTCCTTTTCAGATCCTACCTTTTTTTATTTTCTTTATTTTTGAACTTACGCCAGCTGTACCGGCCACCGCCAGCTCCGCCCATCCCCGCCCCCAAGACCGCCACTCCCCGCTCCTTTTCTTGGGCCTGGAACTTCTGCGCATAACCCCCATTTTCCCCGCACGCAGAGGATTTAAAATTTAGATGTAAGTCAACTTGATTAATATCAGTTAATGGACTTCTCCAGTAAATCATCCAAACCTTTTTTAAACCCAGCTACACTACACTAACCACACCATCTGGCAACAAATCCCAGAGCTTAATTTTGCATTGAGTGAAAAAGAATTTTCTGTGATAAGTTATACATGTGCTACTTGCTAAGTTCATGGAGTGCCCCTAGTCCTTCTATTATCCAAAAGAGTAAAAATCCGATTCACATCTACCCGTTCTAGACCTCTCATGATTTTAAATACCTCTATCATATCCCCCCTCATCCGTCTTTTCTCCAAGCTGAACAGCCCTAACCTCTTTAGTCTTTCCTCAAAGGGGAGCTATTCCAACCCCTTTATCATTTTGATCAACCTTCTCAATGCCAACTATATCTTTTTTTATATGTGGCGACCAGAATTGTACACAGTACTCAAGGTGCGGTCTCACCATGGAGTGCTACAGAGGCATTATGACATTTTCCATTTTATTCATCATTCCCTTCCTAATAATTCCTAACATTCTGTTTGATTTTTTGACTGCCGCAGCACACTGAGCTAACAATTTCAATGTATAATCCACTAAGACACCTAGATGTTTTTCCGCATGATAACTCAACTACAGCATGGGTATTTTTCCCTATATGCAACAACTTGCACTTGTCCATATTAAATTTCATCTGCCATTTGAATGCCCATTCTTTCAGTCTTGCAAGGTTCTCCTGCAATTTATCATAATCCATTTGTGATTAAACTACTCTGAATAATTTTGTATCATCTGCAAATTTGATTACCTCATTCTTTGTCTTCCTTTTCAGATCATTTATAAATATATTAAAAAGCACCGGTTCAAGTACAGATCCCTGAGGCACTCTACTATGTATATTTTTCATTGAGAAAATTGACCATTTAATACTCTCTTTTTCCTGTCTTATAACCAGTTTGCATTCCATGAAAGGACTCCTATCCCATGACTTTTTAGTTTTCTTAGAAAGCTCTCATGAGGGACTTTGTCATACACGTTCTGAAAATCCAAATATACCTTTATCCACATGTTGATTAACCCCTTAAAAAAAATGAAGCAGATTTCTGAGGCAAGATTTCCTTGGGTAAATCCATGTTGACTGTTTTCCATTAAACCATCTCTTTCTATATGCTCTATGATTTTGATCTTTAGAATATTTTCCATTATTTTTCTCAGCATTGACTGGTCTATAGTTTCCTGGATCACCCCTGGAGCCCTTTTTAATATTGGGGTTACATTGGCCACCCTTCAGTCTTCAGGTACTATGGATGATTTTAATGATAGGTTACACATTTTAACTAATAGATCTGTAATTTCATTTTTTGAGTTTCTTCAGAACCCTGGGATGCATACCATCTAGTCCAGGTGATTTGCTACTCTTTAGTTTGTCAATCTGGCCTATCACATCTTCCAGGCTCACAGTGATATGGTTCAATTCATCTGACTCATCACTCTTGAAAACCATCTCCAGAACCGGTATCTCCCTAACATCCTCATTAGTAAACACAGAAGCAAAGAATTCATTTAGTCTTTCTGTAATTGCCTTATCTTTCCTAAGAACCCATTTAAATCCTTGGTCATCTAGTGGTACAACCAACTCTCTCACGAGTTTCTTGCTTCGGATATATTTTAAAAAGTTTTTATTATGACTTTTTGCCCCTACGGCCAACTTAATTTCAAATTCATTTTTAACCTGACTTATCAATGTTTTGCACTTAACTTGACAATGCTTATGTTTTTTCCTATTCTCTTTAGTTGGATCCTTCTTTTAACCATGCCATTAATTGTTTTGCCTTCCTTCCATCTTTCTTAATACATGGAATACATCTGGACAGCATTTCTAAGATTTTATTTTTAAAACAATGTCCATGCTTGTTGTACATTTTTAACCTTTGCAGCTGCACCTTTCAGTTTTCTATTTTCCTTATTTTTGTTGTGCTTGGGGGTGGACACTTATCCTGGAGCAGTGAAGAATGGCTCCCTGGTATGGACCAGGAAGCACCTGCCCCCAGGGGGCGGAGCACTGGAGGAGACAGAGGCTAGGATGAGCTTCACCACTGGAAGCCTGCGGTCCCCCAAGGTGGAGCCCGTAGGGAGCCAGGCCACTTGGACTTAGGTGGGCCTCGCACGGTCTCCTGGAGAGGTAGTAGACAGGCGTGCCCACAGACAGCAAGGGAGCGTGGTCAGACTTGAGGCTGTAGGTCTGATGGAGCAAGGAGTACCAGAACAGCTTAGACAATGACAAGGCAAGGGACAGAGACAGAATCAGGAGGTGTGGTCAATCAGGCAGAGGTCAGAATCTGGGAGTCAGTCCGAGGAGTAGTCAATGAGGCAGAGGTCAGGTTCCGGAGGTCAGAGAAGGTCACAAGGCAGACAGAGGTCAGAAGGCTGGCAGCAGACAGAGAGATCAAGGAACAGGCCAAGGTCAGTACCAGAGAGACAGTCCAAGGGTACTACCTGGGAAATGGATGGACAGACGCAGGAACAGAGGGATGCTGGAATAGTTGGATGCAGGAACAAGGCTGGAACAGTAGGATCTGGAACAAGTCTGGAACGAGACTGGAACAAGACTGGAACAAGGCTTAGTACGCAGTGACAGTCTAGCACACAATACAATGCCGACCCGATTGCCAAGGCAAGGAAGTTCAGGCAGCGACTTCCTTAAGTAGTTACTTCAATCAGGGCGCGCCATGGCACTAGGACCCACCCCTGGCCCTACAAGAGGCCGGGTGGTCTGCGTGCACGTGTGGTAGGGGCATGGCCAACACCATGGAAGACGCTGAACTCCAGCGTGAGGCCTGGTGTACAATGGAAGGCCCAGCGACCACCGCCACAGGACGCCAAGGCCTGGAAGAGCTCACGGCTGCTGCTGGGGAGGCAGACCCAGGACCTGCAGAGGAGCCAGACAAGTGAGCAGGCCCATGTGTGGGCTGGAGGCAGATGGGGCTCGCAACAATTTTATCAGTTTCCATTTTGAAAATTTAGTGTTAGAGCTGTAGAATTACATATTAGTTCTAATTTAATATTATGTTCGCTATTGTCAAGTGGCCCCACCATCATTACCTTAACATTGGCAGTCTGCACTTCCGTGGGCGTCCCCCTGCACACCCCCCCCCCCCATCCGTCTCCTCCCCCCAATGCCCCACATATCACACCGCACTTCATTTTTGGTGAAACAAAGGCCGCAGCATTTATTAACATTAATTAACATGAATCAACATAATTACATTACCGGTACCCGAGCCGTCTGTGCTCTCAAACCTAGTGCATTCCGGGCGTCAAAACCGGCGTCCGCCGTTTAAGCCAGTCCGCCACCATCTTGCCGGCCCCCCGCCGTGACCAAGCCAGGGGACCATTCCTCCAGGCCGCCCACGCCTGAATACACGCACTTTCTTTCCCGAGGACTTCCGGTCCCTCCTGACCGTGTCCTCGAGGTCCCCCCTTACCTACCGACTCGGGTACCCCCGCCACCAGACTGGGACAGTGCCCCACTTGTCCCAGTCTCCCCCCCTTAATGCTGCGACCCAACCTTGCAAAGCACTCGCTCGAGAGATTCCTGTAAGGCGTTATTAAATAAATCGTACCCGATGTCGGACAAATGAACCTTATCCGGCCTATACAGGCCGTAGCAAGGCTCGTCTGCCCATTCATGCCGGATTTGGTGAATGCCCCTCTGCTGTGCCCATACTCCGACCTGTCTATTAATCTTCTTCCTACCCCTGCCCCATAACTTGCTACTCTGCCATTTAATTCTAGGAATAATATCTGACCAGATTATGGCTGTTCCTGGTGCCAAATCCCTAATTAGGTCTAAGTCTCTTTTTATCATTTCTATCAGTTGCTTAGCCGTATGCGCTCCCAGGTCGTTGCCCCCGAGGTGAATAACTATGGCATCTGGTTGTCTAGACGTGCATATTTCGTGCCGCAGGTCCGACAGCAGGTGTTCCCATTTCATTCCCGACCTTCCCATCCATCTCAGGGTGACTCCTTCCGGAGCCAGCCCCAAGTGTACACCGTAAGGCCTTTCCTGCGCCCTTTTGGCCGCCCATCTCACGAATGAATGTCCTATTAACCACGCTATCCTCCTCTGGCTCCTTGCATCTGCGGGTGAAATTAAATGTGTTAGTTACCCATTTGCGCAAACCCAGGCCTCACATAACGCTTAGCAACTGCTGATTGCCAACGTCCAATTTTACGTATTACGTCCATCGGCATACCCGCTTGCGCCGCGCTAGTCGCTACCCCGATCCGGAAGGAATGTGTTCCGTAATCCTTCGGGTCCAACCCTATATTTCCTAACGCCAAGCGCAACCCCGCTGCAAACTGGTACCGAGTCAGCGGGACCCCGTCACTATGCACCAGCAAGTGATCCCCGCCTACCGGTCGTAATCGCAGATAGCTCTTTAAATTTCGCACCGGGCATGTCACCAGCGACCCCCCTGCTGCCAATATGATTTCGACCCCTTTTGCTTTTTGGTCTGTCTTTGACTTATGTACCCGAATTCTCATGAACCGGTCCTGCACCTGTACGTTGCCGTACAATAACCCGTTGCGGCCCTTATCCTGTTTGGATGGGGCCACCAACTCGCCAACCCTTAATGCCGCAAAAAACGCTATGCAGAAGGCCGCTCTGAACAGTCCCACTTCAAATGGGTCAGTGCAAACATGCTGTACCGCGTACCACAATCTGACCAATAACTCGTGCGTGATGGGCCGTCTTTTATCGCCTTCCCAAGCTACCTCCCTCGCCCACCCCGCTAGCATCTTCTTGACTATGAAGAAGCTGAAAGGGTCGCCCAGACCTTGCGCCTTGGTAAAGAAGGCGAAACCGGCCAGTTGGTTGATCGTCGCCCCTCTGGACGTTCCTGTCTCTTTTGACCATGATATGAAACGGACTATCTGGTTGGCCTCCACCATCCCTGTGGGACCACCCTGGCCCCCTATAAACTCCTGCACCTTAGCGTAACCACGGCAGTAGGCTTTCCACGTCGCCGGGGCAACAGACGCCCTCAACAATCCCTGCTCGACTGTGTTCCAATTTGCCATAGATGTTCCGGCATTGGTACTCCCTCCGCCTCTGCCTCTGGCACCTGTTGGCGAAAGAGAGCCCACTTAGCCCTTGATAATGCATCCGCCACCTGATTCCGTGTGCCCGGCACGTGTTTGGCCCTTAGGGTCATGTTCAACCGCAGGCTCTGTAGCACCACTTCCCTCAATAACCCAGCTACCCGGGGGCAGTGGGCCGCCTGTTTGTTCAGCACTGTTACTACGGCCATATTGTCACACCAAAAAACTATCCGCTTGTTATGCAACTTATGGGCCCAAACAGTGATTGTTACCAATATTGGAAAGAGCTCGAGAAAGGTAATGTTCCTTACCAGGCCGTCGTCCCTCCATGCCTGCAGCCATGGCGCCGCACACCATGCACCCTGGCAATACGCCCCGAATCCCCATCCTCCCGAGGCGTCCGTGAAAATGTCCAAGTCCCTATTGGACATTGTCTCCTCCTGCCACATTGCTACTCCGTTGAACCTATCTAAGAATTGTAGCCACATTACAATTTCAGCCCTTACTGGTCTCGATATCCTAATGTGATGGTGTGGTCGCTTCACCCCTATCGTTGCTACTGCCAATCGTCTTAAGAAAGCCCTTCCCATGGGTATTACCCGAGTTGCGAAATTGAGGCTTCCTATCAAGGATTGCATCGCTGTTAAGGTGACCTTCCTAGCTGTCAGTGTCTTTCTAAGCAAGTCCCGCAGCTTACATACTTTCTCCAACGGCAGTCTCGATGTCATTGTCAGCGTGTCTATCTCTATGCCTAAGAAAGATAAGGTGGTAGCTGGACCTTCGGTCTTTTCCCGTGCCAACGGGACGCCAAAATCTCGGGCCATTTCCTGAAATCCGGCTAATATCTGTGCACAGGTGGCCCTATCGGCCGGTCCCACAAATAAGAAGTCGTCCAGATAATGGACAACGTTGCTGTTCCCTGTCCTTTTTTGTAGTGCCCAATGCAGGAATGTGCTAAACATCTCGAAACAAGCACAAGATATAGAACACCCCATGGGCATACACTTGTCGAAGTAGTATCTGCCTTTGAATTGAAAACCTAGGAGCGGGAAGCTGTCGGGATGCACGGGCAGCAATCTGAATGCGGACTTTATGTCCGCCTTGGCCATTAGAGCCCCTTGGCCGCATTGCCTTACCAATGAGATCGCTGCATCGAAAGATGCGTATTGGACCCTGCAATCCTCCTCCGGTAGATGATCATTGACAGACTCGCCCGGGGGATATGACAGGTTCTGAATAAGCCTGAACTCCCCCTGCCCCTTCTTAGGCACTACTGCCAATGGTGAAACCATCATGTCCCGGAAAGGTGGGTCCTCGAATGGACCCGCCATCCTTCCCAATTCGATTTCTCTAAGGACCTTCTGTTGTACTATGTCCGCGTGTCTCACTACAGAGACGGCGTTACCTAATCTCGCGCTCCTAATTTTCCCTTGAAATGGTATCCTAAAACCGTATCTGAAACCCTCCCTAAGCCTGGTAGCCTCTTCTCTTTTAGGGTAGTCTGCCAGCCATTCCACCATGTTCGCCAGGTGTATCGGCGACGGTGCCTTACTGAGGACGCTATTGTTTTCCTCCCCCGCCGAGAGTACTAGCCGGCCCCTGCCCTTTCTTACTGCACTTGCTGGCCGGGTGCGGTGCGGAGCACAAGGAGCAAATATGCCTAAATTTGCATTCGTGGAATGTGCAACCTGCCTTGTTGTATCTCCAACACACTTTGTCCTTGCTATTCCCGCTTTCCCCCCAGGGATTACTCCCCGGTGTTGGTGTCCCGCTAGCCGCCTTACCGCTCCCATGTGCCCCACTTGTGTCCAGGACCTTGCTGGTCATTTGCCGTAGCCATAGGCCGACGTCCTGCGTTCCCCATGACATGCCCTTATTATCCTCCATTTTATCCCTAAAATGCTCGTCGTAATTCAACCAGCACCATCCTTGATACTCCTTATAACCTTCGAGTATTGCGTCTGCATAGCTAAGCATAGGCACATACTGTGACGGGTCTGCCCTTCCCGTCACACTAATCATCCTCAAAAATGCTCTGACCCAATTCACTATGTTTTTTGCCACTTTTACTTCGCCCACCTTTTTCTCCTCCTTTTTTCCCTTCTTCCTTCTCTCAACCGCACCCTTCCTTCCCTCCAATACTGAGAATATATCTATGTACTCTCTTTTTCTTATTTTGCTGCGCAGCGCCTTAGGAACACTTTCCCACAATTCCGCTAAGGGCGGCAGTGCCGCGGTAGCTGTCGCGCCTGCTCCTGTGCACCTGCCCGCCACTGAGTGCGCTGTTTCCCCTTCGCTCCCTTCGGAGTCGTCCTCCGACGAGTCAGTGGAAGAATCGCTGCCCTTCCTCCTTCTCTTATTACCCTTTCTATTCGCCGCTCGCTCCTTGACTCGTTCTCCACTGTGTCGCCCGCCGGGTGCCTCCGCTCTGACCACCATGTCCTCTGCACCTCCCGATACTTGTGTCTCGTTGTCCTCCCCGGAACTCGTCTCGCTTTCTCGACTCTCCGTCCCTGGGGTGACTTTGCCTCTGCGGGCCGCGCTCTCCGCGGTTCGTTTCTTGCGCTGCGGTCCCGATTTGCTCGGTCCCTCTCGCACTTGTGTAGATTCCAAAGCCTTTGGGGCTCCGACGACCCTGTCCTGCGTGGCCATCGTGCCCCCGGCCGCCTGGTTGTACCATGGCGGAGGCACCTGCCACCATGGTGGGTACATATGCTGCTGATAAGGGTTAGCCATTGTGGCCAACCATGCCTGGGCACTTTGCTGAGTTCCTCCCAGCCCACCTTGTGACGGAGTCTCTGGTACTGGGCCGGATGCTCCCGAGGGTGACACGGCTCCCACTCCTGCCGCAGGCCACATGGGCCATCCCCACTGCAGCGGGCCTCCTTGCCCCGACTCCAGCCGTGAGCCCGTGGGTCCGTGCTGGCTGTCTTGTTCGACCAGGGCTGGCTTCGCCTGCTGCCGTCCCCCTCCGCTCTTCTTTGCCTGCACCTTCTTGGCCTTGTCCGCCGGCCGTGCCCCCTTGTGGCTCCTAGTCAGTGGTCCTCGCCTCCTGCCGGCCTCTCGTCCTCCCTCTCCTTTTCCTGGGGCAGGATCCTCCGGTCCATCCCGTGGCTCTTCACCCCTCTTCTTCCTTGCTCCCCCCCGTGCTCTCGCTGGTCCTTTCCCCGGCATGCTCACAAACCACACACAGGACTGCGCTCTTTCTTTATTCAAAAGCTTATGATTGTTTACTCACGGTTTGTCGCTTCCGAACGATGGGGGGGGGGAGCGCTGGGGTTTCCTCGTCCGCTCCTGCGGTCAACTCCCGTCTCCTTGCGTTCCAGTTGTCCACGTGCTTCCCGTGCTCAGCTGTGCTGGGAGTCCTGTCTGCCTCTTGTATTTCCGTCGTCTGTGTCTTTAAATCCTGCACAGCGCTGCTGCAACCCTCCTCCGGGTCAAGCCTGCCACTCCAAGACGCACAGATCAATGTTCACTTCCGCGTAGCAACCACGGTGCTGCTTCTCCTCCTGCCGCTGAGTCTCTGCTGCCTCTGCTCTTATCCTGGCACCTGGATGGGCTTCCACGAGGGAGGAATTCTTCTGTCTCTACCTCTCTCCCTCTCCGTGTGGATTCAATTCGCCGCCGCTCAGTTCCACAACGCCTTGCTGGCTCACTGCCTGCCACCCGATGCCTGCTTCCTCCTCCTGGCCTTTCTGTCCGGCCGTTCTACGCGCTCCGGTGTGCCCCGATGCTCTCCACGTGGTCCCGAAGCTGCTGCTAATGCCCGCCTGCCTCTCCCAATGTCCGGTCGAATCGCCGAGGTTGCCCTCGGTCCCGGCGCCGGGCAGCCGCAGAAAAGGGGGCAGCTCCTTTTTAATTTGTTTCCCTGCGGGTCCTCGTGGCCTGCGGGGGCGTCTGCTGCACTGCCTGCCCCTTCGGCCCGCTCTCCCGGATGTCTGCCGCTCGCGATCGCGTTCGGCCTCCGCTCCCCGATTCCCCGAGCAGATCAACGAACCGGCGAGCGCAGGCACGGAAAAAGGCCGAGGCCCGCGCTCGCCGGCCCTTTAAAGGCCCTCGGGTCCCCCCAAGAGACCCCGTGCTGACGTCATCGCGTCGACGACGCGCGCGGCAGCGCCGGCGCGTCATCAACGCGATGACGTCCGCCGCCCCCCGCCCGTGGGGAATCGCGGGCCGCCGGGAAGATCGCCCCAGAGGCAGGTAGGGTAGTGGGGGGAGTCCCCCCCCTCGGCAGACGCCATGTTAAGGGGGGGGCCCCTCCCCGCACGAGGCGAGTCGGCCCCGTTTTCTCACCAAATCCTACATTCCACTAAGAATTAAATCCAAAATAATTGCCTCTCTCATTGGTTCCTGAACCAATTGCTCCATAAATCAGTTGTTTATTCCATCCAGGAACTTTATGTCTCTAGCATGTCCTGATGTTACATTTACCCAGTTAATACTGGGGTAATTTAAATCTCCCATTATTACTGCACTGCCAAATTGGTTAGCTTCCGCGATTTCTCTCAACATTTCATCATCTGCTGACCATTTTGGCCAGGTATACTCTTATCACTATACACTTACCCAACACACATGGGATTCCTACCCCTATAGATTCTAGTGAGCATTTAGTCTCTTGCATGATCTTTAACCTGTTGGACTCTATATCCTCCTGTACATAGTGTGCCACACCCCCCAGCACGTTGATCCTTCCTATCATTGCAATATAATTTGTTCCCTGATATAGCACTGACCCATTGTATATTAGAGATGTGAATCATTTCCGGAATCATTTCCGATATTGTGTTCATAGAACCGTGGGAAATCTTCGTTTCCCGTGGTTCTAACCGTTTGTTTTTTGGCTGTTCCGAGCCGAAAAAAACCCCCCACCCTGACCCTATAAATCTAATTATTAGGGATGTGCAACAGGGACAGATTTGTCCAATTCAGTATTCGTATTCGTCGGGACCCAAATCCGTTGCATCCGTTTTCGGTGGACCCTGAGTCGTCCATTAGTTACATATGGTATTTGTTTCCCATTAAAGTTGAAAAAAACCTCATCCCAGCCCTTTAAATTTAATTAACTGCAATCCCCCACCCTCCTGACACCCCCAAGACTTGACAAAAGTCCTGGTGGTCCAGCGGGGGTCCTGGAGCGATCTCCTGCACTCGGGCCATTGGCTGCTGGTATTCAAAATGGCATGGATAGCCTTTGCCCTTACTATGTCATAGGGGCTACCAGTGCCATTGGTCGGCCCCTGTCACATGGTATGAGCAATGGGCGGCGGGCCATCCATTGCTCCTACCATGTGATAGGGGTTGGCCAATGGCACCGATATTCCCCGTCACATGGTAAGGGCAGTTGACGGCCCGAGAATAGGAGATCGCTCCCGGGAGCCCCGCTGGACCACCAGGTACTTTAGGAAAGTTTTGGGGGGGTCGGGAGGGTGGGGGATTCTATGTTTTCTCTGTGCCCTTTCTCCCCCCCCCCCCAAATGATAAGAAAACCACACAAAAATTTTGTGGGGTTTCCTATCACTTTTGGGGACCCCCCGATACTTGACAGATTAGAAAATATCGTATGATATTTTCATCCATCAGAAAAACGATTCATATCCCTATTGTATATCCTCCTTCCACCATTCCATCTCATCATTTACTGCTATATGTTGGGATGCCCTAACTCTTCTGTTTCATTAGTATTCTTCAAGGATACATTTCTCCAAACCATGCACTACTGAGTGACTGTTGGCTGTCCCCCTTGTTCTAGTTTAAAATCTGCTCTATGTCTATCAGTTTTCAACCTGTCCATATTGGGACAAAGGCTTTTAATCCATGGCCTTTCCAATTTGCAAAGTGAAAGTATGCATGTATTTTCGCTTTGAAAATTGCATGCTGGTCACTTTTTTGTAGGTAGATGTTTGCTGGAAAAGTATGTGCTGAGAGTGGAAAATGCCATCTACAAGAGCATTATTCCTCCCTGACCCAAACATGGCCACGGCAACACCTCTTCTTTAAACGGCTAAAGGTCAGCCCATTGTGGAACAATGTGTGCACATTAAGTTGCATTAATGGTGGATGATTTTCATACAGACGATTAATGAGGGTAAAACACTTTTTTTTACTGTCATATATTGCTTGGAAAATTGCCCTCTGAATACTGTGTATATTTGCATTCTATTTTAGATTTTGAATTTTTTTTATTTTTGCTTAACATTTCTTAATATGAAGGCCTATTTCTCTAAAAATAAAAATATATAAACAAGAAAGTTAAGAACTGGTATCATAACTTTTTTTTAACCTTTATTTAAATGAATAAATATAAAATCTCCTCTGTAAGGGTATTAGGCACCCAATGAAAACCCTACAACCATGTACCCCCAATTAGTCATGCTCTCCCCACACACAATTAAAAATAAAAATCTTGCAATTATAATAACATATTTTACATGAAAATAGGCATTCAGAGTACAGATTTCTGAAGTAAACTATTGTAAAGCTTGTTGCTATGTTACGTTACAATGTGAACCGGGGTGATGTTTTTAACGTGCCCCGGTATATAAAAAAATCTTTAAATAAATAAATAAATAAAAATATTACTTATATGCACCGCTGTGGTACCAACCAGAAAACCCTGCAAAAAAGACTATTGGAATTCATAGGATATTAAGCTTATCCTAAAATTGTTGGGTGTGGACTTGGCCCTCAGAAACCCATGTATAAATGGAATTACAATCACAATATAGTAAACCTCCCACACCAAAACAGTGCTAACTGCCAGCATTCAAACAGTGACAAAACTACCTATCAAATGGCAATGCTACAAATATTACACCAAGCCCTAAAACACCAATACCTTGTATTAGGAAAACAGAACAAGCCAGGCTGCTATAGATCCCTGTAGGGAAGCTACATACTAGCAGAATGCCTTACCTTGGTCACACATGAAGAACATGAACATATATATCCTTACTAAATACAGAATTGAAAGACCATAAAAATTATAAATAGAAATGTGCTGACAAAAACTTAACTGGAAACTGCAACAAGTCAGTTTATGGCCTGGATTTATCAAAATGCACTAAATATCACCTGTGATAGAAAAAGGGGTGTGTTTTATAGTAATAGGCAGCTTATTGCAATTTGTACTAATATCTATGTGAAGAGCTAAGTTACCACAAATTGTGATAACTTTTTCATACTTTGAGATAAGTGTCAGCATGTGGTATTTCCTACTTGCAATCATGTTTGAGAGAGAGAGAGAGAAAGAGAGAATCTATCCAAGATGGCCTAACCCTAGATAGGTATTTATATCTCTATTGGAGGCCCACCTAGTAACTCGAGGTGACGTTTAGGTATTAGTGTAGGGGCTAGGGGCCACTTTGACATTCAAAGTGAGACGTACGAATAGAACAGTGATCTCTTGTAAAGATTTGATGACCCTCGGAATGAGGAAACTCACTCAAAGAAGATATTTGTGCAATGTCCTCTCTAGCTTGATGGACTCTCTACCTGGGTAACATCAAGCTAGGTTGAGAGAACATGGCACAATCATAGTAATACAAGAATACATATTTCAAAACAGTTGATGAATAAAATACCTAATAATTAAAAACTGATATAAAAATGTTCCAAAAATCAATAAAATATTTCAAACCAGCAGACACATGAAATAACACCCAATAATTAAAACTAATTAAAACCTTTGATTTCCAGGTGCCCTGAGATTGTAATGGAATAGCAGGGAGAGAGAGGGAGGCAGGCTATTGTGTACAAACTTTCTTATAACTCTCCCTCTCTCATACACACATACACACACGCACACACATTCATTCTTTCTCACACACGCTCAATCATACACATGCACACATGCTCAGTCAATCACATACACATGCTCAATCATATATTCTCTCTTCCGCTCTCACTCACTCACTCACTCACCCTCCCTCCCCTTTCCCCTTGGAAGCACAAGCTATAGCGAATCCTCCTCTATCAGCCCCCAGGAATGAGACTACCCCTTTCTATGGGCCATGTGGCCCTAACTGCCAGTCTGCTCCTGCTCCCAATGCCCGTGTGGGCCTGCTACTCCAGTCTGCTCCCTACTGCACCAGATGGCTATGAAGACCCTGGACCCTACTGAACCAGCCTGCTTCTGCTGGCATATAGGCCCTGTGCTGCAGCCTGCTCCCTTTTGCTCCTGACAACATAGGCCATGGCACTGGCCTTTTCCCACCCCTGTGGTCCAAGTGATACAACTTCTTTTTCTGGATTTCCTGGGGAAGGAACGAGGAGATGCTATCACTGTGCCACTCTCAGAACGGTGGCACTTTAGGCTGTCATCTACTAATCTGCCTAGTGTTTCTACAGGGCCTGCCTGTCTTTCCCTGAAGTACAGGCAAACACTTTTGGCTTTGTGCCCATACTATCTAACCACATCAGCAGCTGGGATATACGTTCAGTGGGCTCCCTATGCTCCCTTTTCAAATCTGCATCATATTATCAGGAGGAATGTCATATATCTTGTAAAGCATAATGAAGGAAGAAAACACAGAAATGAGAGGGGATAATGTATTCTGTAGCAAAAATCTCAAAGCAAGGTCAGGGTCTACATGCCATGTAAACACCACATGTAAGAAACTGCTGATAGTTGCAGTCGCCCATAAGCACATTTTAAAATTCAGATACAATTATTCAAAGTTTCTATGCTGCAAAACTCCTGCATAAATAACCAAATACCAGGAGATATTGCTATACTTTGTTTACTAGAATGCTGTTTCAACTTTAAGTAAGAATTAGAATCATTTGCTGTCATAAATAATGTTTATATGCTATTAGAAATCTGTGATTCGTAATGGCACATGATTCCCAATGGTGCAATGTGAATCATTTCTTTAGTCCATTAAGGTTTTAAATTATGACATTTTCATGGAGTCAGTAAAGTAGTTAAAAGGCTAGGATTCATGTTGTGGTCTTTATTCCAAGATTACTCTTTTTAATGTTATTTCTTTTATGAATTTCCTTATTTTGGGGACAATGCATCTACTTTAACTGCATGTTATTATATAAAATGGTTATCAAGACCTTTATAAAATGGAAGGCATTGAGCGAACTTGTTATTTTGTTAAAAGCATTTTCTGACTCTGCATATTAATCTGTATGGCCATATGGTTTAGACTACAAATGGAGCTGATCATAGTAAAAATTCTGAAGCTTTTAATTAAAACATATATAATCTGGAAGTAATTAATAAAGGGTGAATGAATGGAAATATGACCTGTTAATCATTAATGTCTGTCAGTTCATATTTCAGAATCCAGATTGCTGATGATATGCAGCATGAATGAGTATTCTCTTTATATTTAGTTCTCCTAGTCTCTGAGCAAGCTCGGTCTAATCTTTATTACCTGTTAAGTGCAACTCTCAATAGGATATATCAGGTTGCAAACCTTTCTCGGCTAGGAAGGCATCTGGAGGTCTGGGAGAGAGACAAAAAGAAAGAGAAAAGAAAGCAGTGGAGAGAAAAAAGGGAAAGTAAATTAATAAAATGATAGACTGCCAATAAGCAGAGTCAGTGCTGAGAGACAACAGGAGTCCATGGACTATGCACTGGGAGAGAAGGGATGAAGGCAGAGAGCATTTAAAGGAACTGTAGGGGCAGTCATAAGAGAGCAGTGTCATGGAATGGGGACAGGCTGAAGAGTGAAGGAGCTCTCAGGCAGAAGTCTGAAACTTTTAATAGAGAGAGGCCAGACAAATTCAACTGTTGTCTGAATCTGAGAGACAATGGGGCTTGAAAAGGAACCTGAAAACTGTGTTACCACAGCAACAGTCTTGCTAAATTGCTCATTCTGCTGTCTGCGGTGCTGAAATATTGTAAAACGTGGAAAGAAACAAACCGATATGCTGCCCTAATAGCCCAAGAATAAAAGTGGCAAAAGCAATCACTAATAAAAATATATCTGTAATAGTTTATGAACATGAGTAAATTGACTGTTCTGCTTTCTGAGAGAGATAAAACACACTAGTAACACTCTTAAAAATAGATCAGATGAGATACATATTGAGTAAGTTGGAGAGTAGGAAAGTTATTCAGGCAACTTTACCTATAACATCTGGAAAAGTATGCCCCTTAATCCACCCAATTTAACTTACCTTAGTAAAGTAAAAAAAATGGTCTAAACATACCCTGGAGCATTAGAGGATAGGAAGAGGATCTGGGAGTATGATTAAAATTTTGTCAATTGGGAAGGGAGTTGAGAAGGCTCAGTGTGATACTTTAGGGAAAGGGCAGGGGTCTGAGGTTCTGTATGTTACTTTGGAGATCAGAAGAGAGTTCTAGAGGGCATGTTTTTACATTTTGAGGATCAGAAAGGGGCATTAGAACCACAGAAGGAGGATGATCTACACAGTGGTTTGGGAAGGGGTGGATCACCAATCCTGGGTGGAATGGGAGGGTGTTTTTTTGTACCACTAATTTTCAAAGCACCATAGAGCAGTTAAATTGGCCTTAGCTATTTTTAAACAAATCAATGCCACTACTACAGCGATTGGAAATTACAATTAATCAATCAGGAGCTGCTGCTCGATCGCTGGAATGTGAGAATATTGAAAACTGAACGGGGCTGCTGTGGCTAAGGTGAAAATCCAAAAGGCTTCACGTTGGTTGAGAAGTGCTTTGATATCCCCGCCCCTGGATGGGGCGTCCAAATGTTCCAGTACCGTCCAGACAAGGGACACATCATAGCAGATCTCAAATGGACGGTACTGGAACATTTGGACGCCCCATCCAGGGGCGGGGATATCAAAGCACTTCTCAACCAACGTGAAGCCTTTTGGATTTTCACCTTAGCCACAGCAGCCCCGCGGGGCATGAATGACGATTTAAATTGGAATACGCTGTTGTAAAATTCCATCCTATTTCCAACACACCAGCCCACGGGACTTGTTGGCACCAAGTGTGCTCTGGTAATTAATTTGATCGCATGGTCAATTAACTGTTTAATATGGCACATCGAGGCTGTTTTATGTGAGCATCAGTTTCAGACGCCTAGTAGATTGGAGAATATGGACGCTCTCAAATGCATCTGCTTTTGAACAAACCGACGGCATTACATCAGCGAGCAAGTTTGACAGCTAGCTTACGTCACCACGTTAGTAAGCTATCTAGACAGGAGCTCTCTATCAGGTCGGAGAATAGACCGGCAATTCAGTATATCAATCCTCCATCAGGCTGGCGTGATCACATCATCAAGTTCGTATACGGTCATTGGCTACAACTTACTCTTCCAGCTGCATACATAAAGGGTCAGTTCAGAAGACACAATCACTCTTCCGGTGACGGAGTGAGAGTCACTCCGCCAAGAGTCGTACACTTCAAGTTCACCAGAGGCTTTCATCGAATGGAGTTCATCCAGATTCCCAGCAAGTTGGCAGCTCTACAATGTTTCACACCCCTGAGGAAAGACTAACAGTCTGAAACACGGATCGACTGTGTCGGGATCTTTGTTGGAAATTGGATAGCGCACACCAACACTACAAAGGGAAGTCTGAACTTTACTCCTTAATAGTTTAAAAGTAGAGCATTTTCAGCTCTTTAAATTTAGCACTGTTATGGCTTCATAAATAAGTCCGACGTTTTTCTCACGGAAGAGGTTACACAGGTGAAAGAAAAAAACTTTTTATAGCAACAAAAAATTTCACACAGGAGGAGGGGGTCAGTTAATGATTATACCACCACATAATCGTGGTGCCGAGACACCAACGAGTTTATATGAAACTTTCCCTCCACTCCTTTACAATTTTTAAATCACCACACAAACAATTCATCAACACCAGTATACACTGAATATAGAGCAGGTGTCATAAATTGTTACTAAACATCAGTTTTAACAAATCATTTACAAGTAGGTATTTCAGTTTTCAATGAGCTTAGCTATTTTTAGCCATAACCAAGCCAGCTAGGTTGTGACTTTTGGATAAAAGCAGCCATTTATTTCTGCTGCTCAATGGCTATTTGAAAATTCATCACATAATGTCCATTTTCAAAAGCCTGCTGAGCAAAAAAGATAACCTAGCTAATTTTAGCCAGTTATTTTCAGAAGAAATTTCAGTTGAAATTCACCTAAATCTAGCTGGTCAAAACCTGACCAGCTACATTTAGTGTAGCTGCATTCCCCAGCTAAACCTTGCTAGCAAGTATGGAGAAACCAGGCACTAACCAGTTAAGTCCTCTTTAACAACAACAACAACAAAAAAAAAAAAAACAACCCAATGTGGGAATCCCTCCCTTCCTGCCCACCCCATCACAAAATGAAACAGACTTCACCCAATAAGTACCAAATAAGGAAGTAAAGAAGGAATACATTTGTTTCACTACATTCATTTGGTTCGATGAGACCCTTATTCATTTCATTAGTTTCAATATGAAAAAAAAATATGTTTCTTTATTTGTTTCATTAGTTTCATTTGTTTTCCATTGAAACCTACGGGGGAAGTATTATAGAAACATAGAAATGAGGGCAGAAAAGTACCACATAGTCCATCCAATCTGCCCAGCAAGGTGATATCTGCCGCACCGTGCAAGCTACCCCCATGCCGTTACTGTTACCATTACCCCTTACCGTTGAAGTAGAGAGCAATGATGGAGTTGCGTTAACATTATGTAGGCATTATTGGTTAAGGGCAGTAACCACTGCAACAGCAAGTTACCCCCCATGCAGTCTTTTCTTCATTTCCACCCTCTAGTTTTGAGGGATCCACAGTGTTTATCTCATGCTCCTTTGAATTATTTCACTGTTTTCATCTTCAACCACCTCCTCTGGAAGGTGTTGAAGATGAAAACAGTCTATTGAGCTCCAGAATTGTGATATTTTATGAGAAGAAATTAACAGAAGGGAAAAAGAACTGCGAAGTTAGAGTGTGGCAAAGTGCTTCAAAACTGGCATAAATATAGCCTAAGACTCCACAAATGGTGCCAGGCTTACAGGATTGGCAGGAGTTCTCTAATGCAATGGGAGTAAAGCAAAGAAGCAGCAAGAGAGGGAAGAATACCTCAAGGCTTAAAAAGAGGGTGCCAGCCCAGCAATAGTGACATGAACACTTGATGGCATCACGAGAGGTAACGTGACACCAAAAGTGGCATCAGCAACCTAATGCACTATGAAAGGGGAATGAAGGAGAAAATGTGGCATAAAAAATCCCAAGGTATAGATAAAGGAACTAAGAATCAGAAAGAGTAATATCAAGATTTCAAAAACATAGGAGAAGTGCACATTAGCATCCCAGATTGGCAAGAAGACATCAAAGTGTAAGAGCTGGAGTATGCCAGGAAAGTACAGTGGTAGAAAAAAGTGAAGAATCCCTGAGCTATGCTGAATAGGGATGTGAATCGGGCTTCAGACGTCAGAAATCGGGGGCTCCCCCAAAACGATAGGAAAACCCCACGATATTGAACATAAAAACATAAGAACATAAAATGTTATATTGGGTCAGACCAAGGGTCCATCAAGCCCGGTATCCTGTTTCTAACAGTGGCCAATCCAAGTCACAAGTACCTGACAAGTACCCAAATTACCATCATAGCTGTTTATGGATTTATCCTCTAGGAACTTATCCAAACCTTTTTTAAACCCAGTTACAATGTTATCTCGCTCTAGCTTGATGGGTACTATCAAGCTAGGGCAAGATAACATTGTAGAACTCATTTTTGTGAGACTTTCCTCACTCCAAATGACATCATATCTTCACTGAGGTGTACTGTGCTGTTCATATTCTGCATGTAAAAATGTCCCCCCCCAAACCCTAAACCACCACCAACACCTCACCTTGAGCTATTAGCTGGCCCTCCTATAGAGATATAAATAGTTGACTGCTATGAGTGATTAATAAATAGTCTCTCTCTCTTGTTAGGGGTATAGTAATTACCATAATTATACCCCTTTTTCTTACACCAGGCATTACCCATGCATTATTATAGCATTTTGATGAATCTAGGGATTAGTTTGTGAGCCCCCTGGAGACAGGGAAATTCCTACAGTACTCAAATGTAATCCACTTTGAAGTTCAAAAAGCAGAATATATATAAATAAAATACATTTGACATGTTGCTTTTTTATAAGTAGGGGTGATACTATTGAAGTGCTACCAGTTAGTGCTGCTTTGGTATAGGAGGTTTAATATATTGTAATTGCAATTCAGTTACTCATAGCTCTGAGGGTTAACTCCACTTCTAACACGCATTGCAATAGGGTTCCAAGTATCTTTTTTGCAGGGTTTTCTTGTTGGCACCACAGTAGTGCAAATAAATGCAAGTGCTATTTTTATCAAATCTGTTATTTATAAATAATTTTTAATATGTGTGGTAAGGGCTATGAGGGGGTGGGGAGGGCAACAGTTCAAGGTTGTAAGATTAACCTATGTTGCCTAGTAACCTGAGACCCAGTTCTATATTGCTGATATGAGAGAAAGAAGGCAGGTACAGGGGAAATGAGGACAATGTATGCAAATTAGTGTAGGGGAGGGCTGGGCTGGGCTGGGCAATCCCCCCCTCCAGTCCTCAAGTGTGCAGTCTTGGTCTGAGGAAAAGTTGGCCACCCTATAGCAAAGAAATATATGTATTAGGGATGTGAATCGTTTTTTGATGATTTAAAATATCGTCCGATATATTTTAAATCGTCAAAAATCGTTAGGGCCACGATACAATACCAATTCCCCCGATTTATCGTCAAAAAATCATAAATCGGGGGAAGGGGGAGGGCAGGAAAACCGGCACACTAAAACACCCTAAAACCCACCCCCGACCCTTTAAATTAAATCCCCCACCCTCCCGAACCACCCCCCAAATGCCTTAACTTACCTGGGGGTCCAGCGGCACACTAAAACACGGCACACTAAAACCCCCTAAAACCCACCCCGACCCTTTAAATTAAATCCCCCCCCCAAATGCCTTAAATTACCTGGGGGTCCGTAGTGGCGGTCCATAGCTTAAATTACCTCCGTAGCGGCGGTCCGTAGCTAAATCGGGGGAAGGGGGAGAGCAGGAAAACCGGCACACTAAATCGTGTAGTCTTCAGCCGGCGCCATTTTGCAAAATGGCCGCCGCAAAATGGCGGCGGCCATAGATAAAAACGATTCGACGCAGGAGGTCGTTCCGGACCCCCGCTGGACTTTTGGCAAGTCTTGTGGGGGTCAGGAGGCCCCCCCAAGCTGGCCAAAAGTTCCTGGGGGTCCAGCGGAGGTCAAGGATCAATTTCCTGCCGCGAATCGTTTTCCGTACGGAAAATGGCGCCGGCAGGAGATCGACTGCAGGAGGTCGTTCAGCGAGGGTTGAACGACCTCCTGCAGTCGATCTCCTGCCGGCGCCATTTTCCGTACAGAAAACGATTCGCGGCAGGAGAATGGCGCCGGCAGGAGATCGACTGCAGGAGGTCGTTCAGCGAGGGTTGAACGACCTCCTGCAGTCGATCTCCTGCCGGCGCCATTTTCCGTACGGAAAACGATTCGCGGCAGGAAATCGCTCCTTGACCCCGCTGGACCTCCAGGAACTTTTGGCCAGCTTGGGGGGCCTCCTGACCCCCACAAGACTTGCCAAAAGTCCAGTGGGGGTCCGGAATGACCTCCTGCGTCGAATCGTTTTGGTTTATGGCCGCCGCCATTTTGCGGCGGCCATTTTGCAAAATGGCGCCGGCTGAAGACTACACGATTTAGTGTGCCAGTTTTCCTGCTCTCCCCCTTCCCCCGATTTAGCTACGGACCGCCGCTACGGAGGTAATTTAAGCTATGGACCGCCGCTACGGACCCCCAGGTAATTTAAGGCATTTTGGGGGGGGATTTAATTTAAAGGGTCGGGGTGGGTTTTAGGGGGTTGTCCCGATGTTTTTGATACAAAATATTTGGATGCATCAATGTACCGTCTGATTTGTTCAGTACGATTTTGAGAGTGACACGTTAATAGACTGAGAAGCGGAGATAATTATATGCACGACTAAGATTGAAATTTGATAAAAGGATCTACTTTTGTAGTTCTATTGGATATCAGCAATCATCCCCTGATGCAGCCTAAATTGGCGAAACTCGGCCGGAGTCGGTCTTTGTGAAACAATAATAAATCTTTCCACGGTATAAGGTTGTCTCATTTTTGTTTTTGCAAATGGAACTTCATACATTCTGAGGCTTTAGCATGAACAGCTGTCAACATGTTGTTGCTATACTATAGCAGGGACAGCAGAACACATGTTTTTGGTTGGGTGTGGGCAGCCAAAAAATCTTTGACACCCTCCCATCCCCCTCCTTTTCTGTCCCCTTGCTCCTATAAACTCTCTTTCCCCATACCCACTCTTCCCTTGCCCCAATCCCACCTGTTTCCCTGCCCCTCCCTCTATCTCTGTTTCTCCCCACTAACAATCTACCTTTCCCTTCTCATGCTGATCAGTGGCAGGAGGAAGAGAGCGGTGATGCCTTGGGCTATATCCTCCTTCTCCTATGCTATCTCCGATGCTACCTGTTCTGACTACTTCTTGAACTGCGTAGCTGTATGAAGTCCTATGCAGTTCAATATAGCAATCAGGCCCATAACTGTAGTGGCGGACATGATCAATGCACCACTGCTCTTTCTCCTGCCACCGAACAGCAGCTGCCTGCTTGACTTGGCCCTGGGTCTCCCACAGAAATTCTGTAGCAAAGACAAGATTTTGGTTGGGCCATGGCCCACCCCATTCCAATGCCTATGCCCTATATGATGCTTATTGGAGGGGTGGGAGATTAGATAACAATGTCATCCTGACTCAGGGCTAACAGATTTTTCTCCCTGGTCTCAATGGAATGGATGTGCAGGGCCTGGTCAAGGTACCTTTTGATGCCAGTTGTTTTTCTCATTGGAGTGTATCTCAGCTATGCTCTTTTGATGTAGTTTTCCCTTCCTGGAAGTCTACCTGTGTAGATTCTCATTAAAACTTAGCTACTAGCACTTCCGGAGGTGGAAGCAGTCTGAGCACACATGGGTCCGGTGAGCTCCATGGACTCCCCCTTCAAATATTGCCCACTCAGATCTGCTGATAGTATAATTGCCCTGATTTTTATTGCTGGACTCATTGGATGGACTCATTTGTGATTTGGAAGAATAGAGATATGAATGTGAATTCTGTTTGAGCAACTTGGTAGAAAGGATAATACCTTTATTCTAAAATGGTGGTGGAGATACAAAGAACTGAGGCAGAAAAAGTGGTAGTTGTCATTTCAGATGATGTGAAACTTACAATATCAAAAAGCATCTTGGAGGCTTTACAAACTTGTTTGTCCAAATTATAGTCTACAATAGATAAAATAAAAGAGGGCATGGAGAATCAGGCTCAGAGAATAACGGAGGTCAAAAATCGTGTGTCTGAACGAGAAGATCATGTAACCAGCAAGTTGTATAAATCTTGTCACTTCAAAAGGAGAATGCAGCAGTGATATAGAAACTAGATGACCAGGAAAACAGGAACCACAATAATCTGAAGATTATCGGTATGCTGGAAGCCTTAAAAGAGAGAGATCTACCATCTTTCTTTGAAAAATGGTTACCAGAGCCAGTGGGCCTGGATGCTATGGTTAATCCTATCATATGTGAGCAAGAAGCAACGGGTGTAGCTGGCATGGGAAAACAACAGGCCAAGACCAGTGATTGCCCAAATCCTGAACTGGATGGATAAAACTAAAATTTTAAATACCTACCATGCAAAAGGTGTTATAGAATATGATGGGACCAGAATTATGTTGTTTAATGACTGATGGACCCTTGGTCTGACCCAGTGTGGCATGTTCTTATCTTCTTATGACTACACTTTTTTTCCCAATCTTCACCAGAGTTATTCTAGAATAGATTATAGTCTTATATCAAAGTTGTTTGTTTTTTTGCAGTTCTTAATGCCGCTGTTGTAAATATTGCCATGTCTGATCAAGCCCCTGTTTTCTTAGTTTTTAAAATTGGGAAAAATAGAGGGGAAACTTCTCATGGCACTTAAATCCGGGACCCATTAAAGATTTGGAGTTCTGTGATTTTTTTGTGGCAAAAGTGGAGTGAATATCAACAGTTTAATGCCTCATGTGGTCCAAAAGAAAAAGCAGAGAGATGCAGAGATATTGAGACTCTCGAAAAGGTTGCACGAGCTGAAGATGGGTCATTATATCTTCTCTTTCCAGGGAGCTTAAGAAATCGGTGGGTGAACCCAGGACATTATTAAACCATTTGCCTCATCTCAAGGCTGTTTCTTACATTCATTATTTTAAATGCCAGTTCTATAAATTTGGTAATAAGGCTGGGAAACTGATGGTGCATCTGGTCAAGGGGGTAAAACAAAACACTTACACCATGGATATCCATGACAAGAGAGAAGGTATTTTGGATTTACTATGGATATCCATGACGAGAGAGAAGCTATTTTGGATTTACTATCAAAATCTATATTCAGACTATAGTCTGATGCCCAAGCATGAGAGGCTTTCTTTGTGGATCTCCCTATCCCTGAGTAGCAGGGGCATTCTCTGGATAAGCTTAATATGTCTATTTTTGGAGGCTGAGATTTTTCAAGCCATTGGTTGATTAAAACTAGGCAAGACACATGGAGCAGATGGACTTGGTCCTGAATTTTATAAAATTTTCAAAATTCAGACATGGAAAAAAACACTTCAGGAAATGTTTAATTATGCTTTACAACATGGAGGTCAGTATTCAAAAGCCATTTAGACTGATAACTGAAACGCCATCCATTTAAATGGATAGCCAGCTATATTTAAAGTCATATGGAGCTCAATTCTTCAAGAGAGTTTTTGAGTGGAACTAACAAAACTAAAAGTTTTGTTAGTTCCATGGGTCTGATGAGAAACATCCTAGGATACCAAAGGAGCTCAGAGAGGTGCTGGTGGATCCACTGAAATATTTATTCAATAGATCTCTGGAAACGGGTGTGGTGCTGCTAGAATGGAGAATGGTGATTGTCGTCCTGCTTCACAAGTAGGAGCAGAGAAGAGGCTGGAAACTATAGGCTGATTAATCTTACCTTGATGGTGGGAAAATTAATGGAGACACTGCTGAAGGAAAGAATAGTCAGCTATCCACAATCTAATAGATTTCAGGATCCGAAACAACATGGTTTTTAGCAGAGGAAGGGCATATTAAACAAATCTAATTGATTTATTTGATTGGGTAACTAGATTAAGAACAAGCACGCACTGTGATGAGACTGAAGGATCTAAATATGTGCACCCTGAAGGAGAGAAGGGAAAGGAGAGATATGACACAGAATTTTAAATAATTGATGGGTATTAATGATGCACAAGAATAAAACCTTTTAACCGTCAAAATAAAGACAGAAAGTCAATTTGACAAACTGTCTTCATTTTTAAGTTTTACAATATATCTTGATTGCTTAATTGAAAAGTAATAATGGAAGAGGCACACATGATTCAAAGACAAGATGGTTGCTTAAACCTTTTGCTTCTTTTGGATGTGTATGTGTTGCAGGGGCTTCTATGGGGAAGCAATGTATGTCAGGGTTGTGGAGCATGATTTTTATGGGAAGTATGGCTGTATGTGTAAGGGGTGTAGATTTATGTGTTTGAGGTTGTGATTGAGGTATGTGTGTGTATACAAGGGTGAATGTGGGAAGATGGTGAATGAAAAAGCTGCATTTAATTTCCTTGTCTCTGAGGGGGTGTAGGTGTGGGTAGGTATGTTGGAAACACGTGTATGTGTGTGGGGGGAGGTGTATGTGTGGGAGCAACATGGAGAAAGGTGTAGGTGAGTGGGGTGGGGTGGGGTGGGGGTGTGCAAGATTATGTGTGAGTGCTTGTGAGAGTATGTGTGAGGGTGTATGTATGTGTGAGATAGAGAGAGAGACCCTGGGGCAATGGCCACTCGGCTCCATATTGCAAGATGGCATTGATCAGGCCCAGAGATAGGGGCACTCTGGGCCCCCACTATACCCTAACAAGCCTTCTGCAAGGGGGGGGGGCAGATGGTGGTGGTGGGGGAACTTTGAATCATCATGACACTGGTAAAACTGAGCTTCAGTGGGAAAATTCCCACAAAGAATACAAAGAGCTAAAAGGAACCACAGGAGGAAAAATTAGGCAGGATGAGGCCCAGTTTAAACCACAGCATTTTGCTTCTGCTTGAGGCAGAAATGCTTCCTTCCTAAGTATAGTTTTGATTATGCTTTCAGTTATTACTGCTTTGAAAGGTTTATTTTAACTTCTATCATTAATTTTAATCACAGCAATGTTGTAGTCTCTTACAGCGAATGGGCTATTCAAGCCAAGAGATAGAGTGTTAGTGTTGTGATTTTGCCTGTTATACAGCCTCTAAACCACCAGAGGTCCTACTCTCATTTCAGTCATAGTCTTCATGATGTCATGACTCAGCATGGCTCACTCTGTTTAATCCTGCTTCTGGTTATGTTCACTGCCTTGTCATTGAGTCTAGCTCTCTGCTTGGCCCTGTCCTGCATTGGACTGCACTCTGGCCTTTGGGCTTTCTAACCTTGTTCTGCCTTTGCATTGTCCTGTGGCTTTCTCAGGCCTTCTGCCTTTGCCTTGTTCTGTGGCTTTTCAGGCCTTCTGCTATCAATATTGTGGGGTTTTCCTATCATTTCGGGGGAGCCCCCGATTTCTAACGATTTTGAAAATATCGACGATATTTTCAATCTTCCAAAGCCCGATTCACATCCCTACTGCCTGATTCCAGCCTTGCCTTGTCTCATGTCTCCAGTCCTGCACCTCCTAGACCTCTATGTCAGCCACAGTCTAAATCCTGCTGGCCGCCAGAACCCAAGTTCTCACCCTGCAGGGGAGGTGGCTGGTATAGGCCAAAGATCCTTAGTCCTATCTATGTCTGTCCTGAAGTCCTGGCCCGTCTGTGTGGGGATTCACCAGTCCTAGACAGGCCCACAGCCAAAACAGTTAACCAAATTGTCATGCAGATTACCTTTCCTGAAAGGTTTTCACCATCCTGCAACACATAGGGATCTTCTCTGTTGAGTTGTGTTTTTGGTTGCACAGATGCCTTGAGAAGCTGCAAGATATAGCTAGCCCAATTATATGGAATGCTCTCCTGGACCAACTTCGTATGACTGAATGCCCCAAGCAGTTCAGAAAAGTATTAAAAACGTATTTGTTTTCCTTGGCATTCAACTACAGCTGAGTAATATCAATCTGAGCAGCCTATTTCCCAACTGTTTTTGTTGCTTGATTACATTTCTTTACTCTTGTTATATGCCATGAATGTATGATATGTGTGAGATATACATTTTAATAAATAAGAAATAGATACATAAAAATAGTCACACTGGTAGAGGGTATTTTAGCTTTGAACATAACAGTGCATTCTAACTTTGAACAGACCCAGTGTTTAACTGCAAGGCACTAGGGAACATTTTGGCTTGGAATGAAGGGGATTGGTTGTGTCATGCACTCACAGAAATTGGGCCTATCTCACATTGTGGCAGGTCAGCAGGCATTTGCATTTATAGACTGCCTAGTTAACCAACAAAAGTCAAGAAATCTAATTAGGTATTTGGCATGGGTATGAAGTTCTATTATTGTAATTTCTAATTAAAACTATGGCCTGGACTTCTGGTTATTGATATCAACTGAGAGGATGTGTGGAGAGTGAGCTCGTGGGTGCCCCTGTCTAAACTGCACTTACTTTGGCTAATTTAGCTCAATCTATCGGATTTGCTCCTCAAGTGCTTTCAATTGAATGGACAATTTTATTATTAAGAAAAAAGAGTAATGAGCATAAAGGCAGTCCACTCCACATGGGGGAAAGGAAGACTGAAAGACTCCAAAATGGTGCTTGACACACCTAAATCCGAGCCGGAAAAATTATTTGCAGTTGTGTCAGATAAAATGGTGCATTTGCTGTTCAAGAATGTTTCTGCAGCTCTGGAGGACTGATTATCTAAAATTCAATTGATGATTGATGAAATTAAAGAGGGATTGGAGACACAGAAACAATGTCTGATAGAGGTAGAACAATGAGTCGCTGAACTGGAAGACTATATGCTGCAGGTTGATATGCAAATTGCGGCATTACAGAAAGAAAATGCAACTTTAATTGAGAAAATTGATGAACAAGAAAACAGAAGCAGGTGCAACAACTTAAGAATTATTGGGGTTACAGAGACAATGAGAGATAAAGAACGGATCTCTTTTTTCGAAAAGTGGCTCCTGGAGATGTTAGGCCTATATATATCGGTAAGACCAATTGTGTGTGAACAGGCACATCGAGTGGGCTGGCTGAGAGTGTCAGACAAAAATTGTTACAGTCGGTTGTGGTGCACTTAATAAATTGGGTGGATAAGGCAAAACATTTAAAAAGAGGGTAGGCGATCTAAGAAAGCCATGAGGGCAACAAATTGGATTAGATGCCAAAATGTCCGTTTAGAATTTTTATTATAGAGACTCGTTCATCCAATATAAAGCCCAACTCAGGCCGAGTTTCGTCCCCACAATGGGGCTGTCTCAGGGGCTACAATAAACAAATAGTAAACATAGCTTAACAATACAGGAAGGAGACTGTTATGCTGCTGGAATACAACTGAAAGTAAGTCTTAAGTTATCTTTATTAGATGCTTGGAGCCACGGCAAAATTCTATATGCTGTGTTAACTGTAGACTGACACATTTATATAAAGACTTTGGTGCTACTTATCATAAGTTAAGTCGAGTTCCATGCTACTCACTTTTTCATCCCGTTTAATTTCACTAGCATTAGCTCGAAATATTTATGCATATATTACAATAATCCTAATTGGCTTTTATGAATTCCTTGTTTTAGTATTAGTCACTGCGCTGCAGCTTTTATGATATATTTTTTTAATCTATTGCTTTTGTTTCTAAGTCAGGTTATGCTGTTATTTTAGGGTGGGCTTTTTTAACTATCTATTTTTTAATGAGTTTGGGCAGCCTTTCACAATGTTTTTTAGAGTGTACTATTATTTGTTGTAGGCATATTCGCTGCTTTGAAATTTTTATCATAAGTTAAGCCGAGCTCCATGCTACTCACTTTTTCATTCCATTTAATTTCACTAGCATTAGCTCCAAATATTTATGCATATAATACAATATTCCTAATTGGATTTTAAGGATTCTTTGTTTTTACTGTGCTGCAGCTTCTTTGATATTAATTTTTTAATCTATTGCTTTTGTTTTTAAGTTCCCCTCCCTTCCCCTACCTAACCCACCCCCCAGACCTATCTAAATCCCCCCCCCCCCCCTTACCTTTGTTAAATAAGTTGCACTTGCCTCCGGGCAGGTGTAGGTTGCGCACTCCAGTCGAGTGCCGGCATGTAATCTCCTTGAATGGCTGCTGTGCCGGAGGCCTCGGTCCCGCCCTCGTCCCGTCCCACCCTGCCCACTCCCCGCCCCTTTTTTCAAGCCCCGGGACATACGGGCATCTCGGGGCTTGCGCACATCGCAGGGCCTATGCAAAATAGGCTCGGCGCATGCAGAAGTGGGTTTCGGGGTTTTGCGTGTAATATACATGCATAACCCTTTGAAACTCCACCCCTATATGTTTTGGGTTTTGGCTAAATATGGTATTGAAAGCTCTTTTTTCAATTGGATCAGATTGCTATTCACAAAGCCCATAGCACAAATCTTGGCCAATGGGGCATTTTCTAAAGATTCTGATTTGGAGGGGGGATCGAGGCAAAGGTGCCCTCTGTCCGTATTGCTTTTTGTTTTAACTGTAGAACCATTGGCAATAGGGATACAGCAATTGGCAAGTATTAAAGGAATAGTCATTGGTAGACAAGAACTTTTTTGTAGATGACATATGATTGTTTTTGGAAAATGCTGTACAAGCCATGGGACCCATTATGAATTATTTTGACGCTTTCAAATCTTTTGCGGGACTTACTATAAATTTTGATAAATCCAAAGCTTTACCTTTGAGTTGTACAATGGCCAAGAAGTGGCAAGATCCTTTCCCCTTTAAATGGGCAGGAAGATAATCAAATACTTGGGTGTATGAATACCTTATGACATTATATCTCTTTATGAGATTAACTTCTGAGACTTATTGGAGGGGTTTGCACATCAGTTTCAAGTGTGGAGGGATTTACCTGTTTCTTTCTTTGGTAGAAATGCCTTATATAAAATGATCCTGCTACCAAAATTGTTGTATTGCCATGCTGGATGTTACCAGTTGACCTGGCTTTTTAAAAATCTATGTTTACTCTCTTCTTGTGGACTGGTAAACAACCAAAATTGGGTATGATAAACTAGTAAAAAGTAAAGAACAGGGGAGCATAGATGTTCCTTATTTCCATTATTACAATTTGGCATATCAAGCAAGATATCTCGGTAAATATATTATCGATTGGTGGAGGAGCTGGCTTTCCCTTTTTCCCTGGTAGGGCTTATTCATTTATGCAATGCATCTCTGCTCTAAAAGGAAATGTGTTGCTGAAACTCCTTCTGGCAGCATAGAAATACATGCATAAAAAACTGAGTGGGGAAACCAGGGGCTTCATTCTTATTATCTATTCAAAATAATTTTTGCTTTTTACCTGGTAACAAAAATCAGGTTTTAGAAGATTGGAAAATTTGGGGTCTCCATAGTACATACCAAATGATAGATGAAGATGGGAGTTGTTTTATGAGTTTTCAACATATACAATCAATGTTTCCGATTCCCAATAAGCACTTTTATACTTTTTTGTAGGTGAGACATTATTTTCTCACTATCACAGCTATCAAATCAGATAAATGGCTAATCCTTGCAATGGAGCAAATAGTGCCAGTCAAAAAATCTGTATCAAACTGGTATGTATTTTGTAAAACTAAATTAGACTCTACTAAACTAGAGGAAGTGGCGGAATATTGGCAACGGGAAAGTGTCACAAAAACGTTTTTGTGACACTTCAGGTCGGTCCGTTGTGTGAGAGCGTTCATCGCTGTTTTGAAGGCTTTAATTATAAGCTATATAAGAAAAGTTGCGGTGAGACTTTATTGAAATGCTGATTGAAAGTGGTATATACAGGTCATATCCTGTGATTTTGTAATATGTCCCTGAGGAATCCCAATTTTGGGTGAAACAAGGATCCGTTGTTGGACTAGATATGCGGATGAGTGAGGAAAAATAGCAGCTTTTGATGTGAATGAAGATTTATAACAATATCATCGGGAGTACATTGTACCCGTATTATAAACATTGGAAACTCTATGAAGAAAAGTGTTTCTATATTATAAAAAGAGGCATTTGTGCACTTTATTGTGAGAAATTATATAAATTATTTTGTGTCATTAGTGTGTAGGTTTTAAGGTATGAATGGGAGTGATTGTGCTTTGCTGATTTTAACGGTGTAATTGTTTACATGTTTAATAATAAATAACATTGCACATTAATTGTATATGTTACATTTCTCTATGTGTATGTATAGAATTAACTTTTAGAGAGATTAGTGTTATATTGTCCCTAGGTGTTGTTTGCCACTGATGCAATTAATAGCAGTGGCTATTCCCTAAGTATACTTGATAAATAGCTGTTAATGGACTTCTCCTCCAAGAACTTATCCAAACCTTTTTTGAACCCAACTACACTAACTGCTTTAAGCACATCCTCTGGCAACAAATTCCAGAGCTTTATTGAGTGTTGAGTGAAAAAGAATTTTCTCCGATTAGTCTCAAATGTGTTACTTGTTAACTTCATGGAATGCCCCCTAGTCCTTCTATTATTCGAATGTGTAAATAACCGATTCACATCCACTCGTTCAAGACCTCTCATGATCTTAAAGACCTTTATCATATGCCCCCTCAGCCATCTCTTCCCCAAGCTGAACCATGCTAACCTCTTCAGACTTTCCTCATAGGGGAGCTGTTCCATCCCCTTTATCATTTTGGTTGCTCTTCTCTGTATTATCTCCATCGCAACTATATCTTTTTTGAGATGCGGCGACCAGAATTGTACACAGAATTCAAGATGCGGTCTCACCATGGCCATTATGCAAATGGAAAGATATTATCTATGAAATATTATCTATGAAATATTACATGCAAGGTATCAAAAGAGTCTGTAAAGACTTGACAGTGTTTCTTTGATGCATTACCACATACTGAAAAAGTAAAACTGAAAAATGTTGTTTATGTATCGGACTGGAAAGAAGAATCTGGGACATGATTCATTGGAGGGGACAAGGGTGTGTATTACTGGAAGTGAGTCAGGGTGAGTGATGCTCGAGGGAGGGTTTATTTCATAAAATGTATTTATTTATTTATTTATTTAATTTTTTTTATTTGTTTGTTTTTATACATACTGAAGTTTGTGGAAAACATCACATCGGTTTACAATATAATATAATGTTGCAGTCCTCGTGGGCAGGCTCCCTACCTCACGCCACCAGTCGGACCGCTGGTGCTGTCTTCTTCGCAGCAAGCATGCCGCCATCGCCAGGCTCCTCTCCAGCTGCCGCCAGTCTTAGGTCCTGTGGCAAGGAGTTCCATAAATGGGGACCTGCAAGTGATAGAGTTTGCTCTCTTACAGTATTTAGGTGTGCTGATTTAGGAGAGGGTATAGATAAAGTGCCATTGCTTGCTGAGTGTGTAATTCTCTGTGGAGTATGGAAATGGAGAGCACTAAGACACTAAGACAGGGATATACTGCATTTATTTTCTACTGTTACTGTTTACCAGTATTATAATATTTGCATGTATTCCCTGTCTTGCTCAATAAAAAAGATTTTTGAAAAAAACCAAAACAAAACTGTGGCCTTTTATTTCCACACATGACTGATTTGTTGTTTATAGCCTGGTGGACTGGAAACTAGGGGAATGGTGTTAATGAGGACTATATATGTTATCTAGTTCAGGTATGGTAACTTTGCAGCTTTAGACAAAGAAGGTAGCTCCTAGAGTGTATTTAAGAGAATCAGAGTTTTACCATTTATATAAATCATTAGAGATCTCAGGATATGGATTAAATGCCAAAGGAAATCATCACAATATCTGTGCTGTTAACTGTGTTCATTATGATTTAGCGTATGTGCCCTTGGTATGGATCCTAGAGTGACTGGGTTAGAAACTAGTAGGGATGTGAATCGTTTTAGGACGATTAAAATTATCGTCCGATAATTTTAATATCGTCTTAAACCGTTATGGAACACAATACAATAGAGATTCTAATGATTTATCGTTATAAATCGTTAGAATCGTGAGCCGGCACACTAAAACCCCCTAAAACCCACCCCCGACCCTTTAAATTAAATCCCCCACCCTCCCGAACCCCCCCCCCCAATGACTTAAATAACCTGCGGGTCCAGCGGCGGTCCGGAACGGCAGCGGTCCGGAACGGGCTCCTGCTCCTGAATCTTGTTGTCTTCAGCCGGCGCCATTTTCCAAAATGGCGCCGAAAAATGGCGGCGGCCATAGACGAACACGATTGGACGGCAGGAGGTCCTTCCGGACCCCCGCTGGACTTTTGGCAAGTCTCGTGGGGGTCAGGAGGCCCCCCACAAGCTGGCCAAAAGTTCCTGGAGGTCCAGCGGGGGTCAGGGAGCGATTTCCCGCCGCGAATCGTTTTCGTACGGAAAATGGCGCCGGCAGGAGATCGACTGCAGGAGGTCGTTCAGCGAGGCGCCGGAACCCTCGCTGAACGACCTCCTGCAGTCGATCTCCTGCCGGCGCCATTTTCCGTACGAAAACGATTTGCGGCGGGAAATCGCTCCCTGACCCCCGCTGGACCTCCAGGAACTTTTGGCCAGCTTGTGGGGGGCTTCCTGACCCCCACGAGACTTGCCAAAAGTCCAGCGGGGGTCCGGAAGGACCTCCTGCCGTCCAATCGTGTTCGTCTATGGCCGCCGCCATTTTTCGGCGCCATTTTGGAAAATGGCGCCGGCTGAAGACAACAAGATTCAGGAGCAGGAGCCCGTTCCGGACCGCTGCCGTTCCGGACCGCCGCTGGACCTGCAGGTTATTTAAGTCATTTGGGGGGGGGTTCGGGAGGGTGGGGGATTTAATTTAAAGGGTGGGGGTGGGTTTTAGGGGGTTTTAATGTGCCGGTTTTGCGATTTTTCGATTTTTCGATTTTTCACGATTTTTCACGATATTTTACCCCCCCAAATGGCAACAATACGATTCCCTCCCCCTCCCAGCCGAAATCGATCGTTAAGACGATCGAGGACACGATTCACATCCCTAGAAACTAGATGAGTGGGATACAACAAAGAGTAGTGGTAATGTTAGGGTTTGTGGGTATGTGGGCCCTGGGCTGAGGTGAGAGATGGTACTGCCCATGGGGAGAAGCCTCCTTGAGCCTCACCATCAGTAGATGAGTCTCAGCTGCTGGGTATGAAGGACAGCAGGTACTGGAGAGGAAGCAGAGAGAGAGAGAGTGACACTACCCATGGATGGGGAGTGTAGCAGGAAAGTCACACAGACACAGAGGTGCCAAGGGTTTGTGTAGTGGGGTATACCCAAATAGGATCCCTCGGTAGAGATGATACGGCAGTGGTCTGCAGAGCGGGGTACACCGATGAGGTTCCTCAGTAGAGATGATACGGCAGTGGTTCACACAGCGGGGTACACCGATGAGTGTTCCACAGTAGAGGCGATATGGCAGTGATCTGCAGAGTAGGGTACACTGATCAAGGCTTCTCAGTAGAGCTATTAATTGCATCAATAGAATAGGATCTTCTTAGTGTTTGGATAATTGTCAGGTTCTTGTAGCCTGGTTTGGCCTCTGTTGGAAACAGGATGCTGGGCTTGATGGACCCTTGGTCTGACCCAGCACAGTAATTTTTTATGTTCTTATGAGATGACACGGCAGTGGTCCGCAGAGCGGGGTTCACCGATGAGGGTTCCTCAGTAGAGATGATACGGTAATGGTCCACAAGCGGAGTACTCACAGTAGCAATGGTTCCAGAGGAATCCCCGGGGAAAAGGGCAGGCAGTGGTCATTAGAGATGTGAATCGGATCCGATATCGGATCCGATTCACATCCGATATTGGATCCGATTCACATCTATAGAGATGTGAATCGGAACCAGAATCGGATCCGATATCGGATCCGATTCACATCCCTAGTGGTCATAGGCACTAGGCCCTCCGAGGAGCGGATAGCCAGAGACAAGGAAAGGCCCCCGAGGAGCGGGTAACGGGACGTCTCACACCGAGAAAGCAGGAGCTGGAATTAGAAGTCCGTGATGATCAAAGTGGATTCCTCAATAAGGGAACTTGTTGCCAAGTCGTAGGCAGTCAGGGCCAATCGGCTTAAGAATCACGAAGAATGATGTCATCCGGGGGGGGGGGGGGAGGACGCCCCCGTCGTTCCGGCCATGATGTGAATAAGACTGGACCAAGTGCATAATTCTGGAGTCCACACCTTCAAAAGGATATAAACAGAATGGAGCCATCCAGAGGTGGCTACTAAAATGGTCAATGGTCTCCATTCTAAGGCATATAGGAATATACATAAAGATCTAAACATATATATCTTAGAGGAAAGGTAAGATAAGGAAGATATGATAGAGACATGCAAATATCGTAAAGGTTTCTATGCATAGGATGCAAACCTTTTTCAATAGAAAGGAGGCTCTAGAATGATGGGTAATGAGCTGAGGTTGAAAAGGGGTAGATTGAGGAATAATCAGGAAATATTTCTTTACAGAGAGGGTAGAGGATGTGTGGAACAGTCTCCCAGTGGCGTGGTGGAGACAAAAACAGTACCTGAATTCAAGAAAGCATTGGATAAATACAGGAGATCTCTAAGGAAGTGATGAGAAATATGAAGCTGAATTACTTGGGTGGATGGGCAGACTGGATGTGCCATGAAGTCTTTTTCTGCTGTCATTTTTCTATGTTTCTATTTTCAAAGTGACTTATGCTCATGTAACCTTGTTTTTTGCATATAAGTCTTTGTGTTTTGAAAATTAGTCAGGGGCCAATGTATATTAAAGTGCACATATAACCCTGATTCACAGCTACTTTTATGCTCACAGAAGAGAAACAATTGTGTGTGTGTGGGGGGGGGGGGGGGGGCGGTCAGGAGAGAGGATGGACAGGATTTTAAAACATATGCGTAGAAGTTCCTCTGCGTTACTTGCTCCCTGCTTGGAGCAGGTGTGATTTTGTGTGTGTTGTAGTTTATGTATATATACGCAGTCAATTACCCGAGGATTTTGAAAGCAATCTTACGCATTGAAGCTACTTCATAAAGCCTGCATGAATAACGTAGACACAGACTTTACTTGTATGCGGACTGTTAGAAAATTACCCTGTCAAAGTATAGGTCAATGATTCCATCTTGTTCTGTTTAAAAGCTTTCTGAGCCCTTACAACCCCAATGCTTTTTTTTTGGGAGGGAGGGGATTGGCGGGCAGAGGGGTGAAAGAGAATGAAAAAAGAGTGCTCGCTGTTCAAGCAGTGGATCGCCTGCTGGCTTTCTTTAATGCCGTTGCATGACCTCTGTAAATAAAACATATCTCATCAGTTTGGCTGTTTCAAGCTGATTGTATGATGCCTGGGGGAAGCAAAACTGAATATGTCCTCACAAAATAAAGGTTCTTTAAGCGTCTTGTGACTGCTACTCATGTTGCCCCTCATTCTTCAGTAATAAATCATTCAATATTGCTGCCACATTGTGGATATACATTTCAAAGTCATTCATACACATAAAACCTTGTTTTTGGTGCGTAAATTGCTGTACTATAATAACTCAAGGCTGAGTATGTATGAAAATACACATGTAATCCAGTTACATGCATTCTTTTATTTGAACTAAGCAGAAGCATTCTGGGAAATGAAGTTGGGACATGCTTCTTGACTTGAAATATTCTAAGGTCAATATTCAAAAGCTTAGATGCCAGTTATCCAGCCTTAAAAGACACTTAAGTGAGACAAAAGGGAGTAATCTAAGATGGCGGCCGCTTGAGAGGTATGGGGAGGCAGTTCTGATCCTTTTTCCTCTTAAAAGAGTTTTTGCCTGGAAAATTGCATTAAAATGCCCCATACTAAGCGGAAAGCACGGCTCCGTGAAAATATGGTGACTCCTGGTTCAGGAGATTTAGCCCAGGCTACAATACCTGCCTTCTTCACCTCGACACCCCAACCGAGAGAGACAGGACGGCTGGCCGCGGTGGACAGGGACGCGGAGCATACGTCTAGGTCCCAGGCCGATGAAATCTCGTTGTCCCGGCGCACCCGAGACTCCCTCCCCACCACAGCGTTCGGAGAGCCGCGAGATGACGCAGGCAACCTCACAGGGGAACCTCGTGGGGCCTTGTGCCCAGGAAGAGAGAGACCCGGAGGGAACACCATTGCTGGGGACATCGTTGCCCGGCCCGTCGCTGTTTGAGGGAAGAGAGACTGTTACTGGAGCCGCCAGTGTTGGTGAGTCTTGACACTTAACTTCCTTCCTAGTAAGGCCTGAGGTGGTAATGATGGATTCTATATGGGATGCTTTAGCTGCCGTTGAAAACGCTGTTATTAATCTGTCTAAGATGTGTGTGGATTCACATAAACGTAGTATTGAAAATGAAAGGAGAGCTGAGCAGCAAGAACAAAAAATTCAAGATATTGAAGAGAAAGTCAAAAAACTGGAAAGTTTTCAATACCATTCAATACAAAGAGAGACCATTATTGATAAAAAAAAATAGAAAATATGGAGAATACGATTAGGAGCACTAATATCAGAGTCTTAAATTTTCCAGTGATTTCTCATATAACGCCGTTAGAATTGTTTAAAAAATACTTAAATGTGATATTGAAAGTTCCTTTAGAGGCTGCTCCATTAATTACTAAGATATATTATATGCCATCAAAGAGAGATGAACAGCAAAATCAAGCGCAGCAGGCTTCATTGAATATAACTGGTATATTGGAACTCTCACATGAGGACATGGTTCAAGAGAGGGGGACCTTATTTGTATCTTTTGCGTTTCTGTCTGAGAAGAACAATATACTAAAGTTATTCTTCCGAAATAGATCTATAGAATTCTTTGGCTAAAAGGTTTGGCTTTTTCCTGACATCACGAGGTCAACCCAGGAAAGGAGGAAAAAATTTCTGCAAATGAAAGAAGAAGTGATGGCTATTTGTTCTAAGTTTCAGCTTCGGTACCCTTGCAAATGCAGCATAGTCAAGCATAAGGACTCCATATATGTCTTTTTTGAACCTTCACAACTTCGTTTTTTTATTGATTCTCATCAGTTATCTGCGACATAGTCAGTAACAGTGGGCGCAAAGTAGAAATGTACCGGAGGGGAATCGGCCTCCTTAATATTTCTTTTTTCTTGTTACTTTGAATATGCGGTCTATAGGTTTCCATTACTCCCCCAAATTGCTTAATTATTATTGATGGTTATTGTTATATTACATTTTGTGTATATTTTCTTGAGAAGGAATACTATGTAACCACTCTTTCAATCACAATGGTTTATTTGTGTATTAATGTAAAACTTAATAAATTAAAAATTAAAAAAAAAAAAAAGACACTTAAGTCAGATAGGCCGATCATATCCAGATATCAAAGATTTTTAGCGATGAAGGTATAGCTGAATATAGATCGTGAAAGGAGGATGTTATCCACCTTAAGCAAAGGACATTTCAGGGCTTGTTGTGGGGTGCTGGTGTCTTAAATGAAATTTTCAGTGGCATGTGGCCATACAAGGGATGATTCTTATCCATCTAACCTGCTTTTTTCAAAACTGGCAGGTAACTTAATCTGGATAGCATTTTACACTACCATTTCCTCAGTACAGTTGCTTGGCACAAGGAAAGAGTCTATATGGGAGTGGAGGAGTTGCCTTCTGGTCAGAGGAGCAGGCTACAAACCAATGTTCAAATCCCACTGCTGCTCCTTGTGACCTTGGAAAAGTCACTTTATCCTCCATTGCCTCACTATTTTGAGCCCTCTGGGGATAAGGAAATACCTTCAGTACCTAAATGTAATCTGCTTTGAAATGCAAAAGAACAGAATATAAATAAATATGCTACTAATTTGGTGGGTTTTGTATCACAGTCAATGGAGAAAGGGCCAGTCACAGAGGAGAAGGAGGTATCGGTCAGAAAGCATCTACAGAATTAATTATCTTGATCTCTCAGAGAAGAAAGTATTCACTATGTTTATGTTCAACAAACAAACCATCTTGGATCTATGGGCCTCATTTACTAATCATTTTTCCCATAGACATAGAATGGGGGAAAAGCCTTAGTTAATCAGGTCCTATGTGACCTATTAAAAGAAAAAATGGAAAATCCAACAGAGGACATGCACAGGCAAAATCACCACCACCTTGGCTTTTTTTTAGCCACAAGTAGTTTCCAAACAATATCAGAAAACACAACTGGAATTAAACCAGTATGCCACATCACATTTTATAAATGTATTTCTTCATGGTCTTCTGTACAGCTGTAAGAACTATATTTCATTTCCTCTCTCCAGAGAGCAGAAAAAACAAACTATGAGTGACTTTTATGACATAGCTAGCTTTCCCTCAGTTCTAGGAACTATGTATGCCTGTGGCATTCAGGCCACAATCTCTGCATGAAAGGAATTATAGGAACAGGAAAAGATTCTACTTCATGCACATGCAGGTAATCTGCAACACCAGGGGCATTATCACTGATATCCTAGCCACATATCCTTGGTCTTCCCACAATGCACACATTTTTTCTCCTAGTCCTGGTTGGCTGTAGACTTTGAGTGTGGCTGAGTGGATAATGGGTGGCTTCTCAGTAACTATGTAACTGATTCTTCGCTTGTTCCTCACACACCTTGATGTATGATCTGTGGTATAACCATTCTCACATTCACTATTTCTAACCTTGATGCTGCCATAGGCAAGGTCTTTGTGTGATGGCAAGGCCAGAGCCAAATGGATCTTTGTTGTAGGACCATCTCCCACCATAGCTCTTCAACACAGAAGTGAATCATAGGAAATGTTAGAGTGAGCCACATCCCACTTAGGGCTCTCTGAAATGTTGTGGTACTATCCCTGTCTTTCAACTTTCAAGATAAAATCAATTTCTGTGGCCACCCCCCGCCCCCCCTCACCTCTTCCCACAGATGATAGGGTCTACTCATTGATGACTGTTAATACTCGTTCAACATCCAGCAACACCTGCAGAAGAAAAATATAACAAGGCTGTTTTAGATGTTTAGATAAGAATTTCAGGGTGTTAATGTATGCAGCAGATAAGGTCTATCACATTTTAACAGCCTGCTGTATTCTCCATTACCCAATCAGAAATACCTATACCTAATGGCCTCCACAGCCTCCAGTATGTGGCATGTGTATAACAACATTTGTGGATCTAGTGTCTGCTTAGCCTCTGCTTCTTGCTTCTCGTCCTTACTCTCTTGCTGGCATGGTGGTTGTACATCCCCTATCTCATCTTCACCTTCTCTATGAAGGCTGACTTTGATAGACACATGAGATAAATCTTCGGTGCTATTTCCTGTTCCTGCTGCTACTGCTGCTGCCCTGTCCTTTGATGTGAGCAACATGGTTCTGCATCATCATTGTTCTCATCCTCATTGCTGGAGTGATCTTAATGCTAAGTATAAAAAGTTGAATTAGTGTATAGGGTTTTATTATTTATTATTAGGCTTGAAGAATTGCAATTCTTACATAAGTATATCAATGCAATGTACATAAAAAATTAGCATACTATATATTAAAGCTAAAAATGAGTAACAAATTATAGATTAAAAATTTAAAATTAAAATAAAAAATTGACTTTAAGAAAAATGAAAATAAAAGATTAAAAAAGATACAAACTATAATAAACTATAAAAAGTAACATTAAATATCTGTATAAATACTTAGAACATATTTATCTGTAAAATCAGAGGAGCAATTTGTCTTGAAAGACCTTTGTGAAAAGAAAAGTTTTAAGGGACTTCTTAAATTTGGCATAGTTTTTTTTCAAGTCATAACACAAAAGAAAAGAGTTTCAAAGACTAGGAGCCAGATATGAAAAGCAAATTTCATGCAGTCTTATCAGTTTAGGTGAGGGGAGAATGAGAAGCTCTAGTGTGAGGAATGTAAAGTATGTGTAGATAAATATGGGAGAAAAAAATTGGACAAATATGAAGGAGTACCCCAGTAAAAGTTAGACAGTCAATCTTGAATTGAATTCTATAAGACACTGGAAGCCAAAGAAGTTTGATGAGAAGTGTTGTGACATCATCAAATTTCCTCTTACCGAAGATTATTTTAGCTGTTGTGTTCCATGCTGTTTGAAGTCTGTGAACTTGGTTGGAAGAGAGTCCATGTAGTATGGCATTGCAATAGTCCAGTCTATTGAGTATAGGAGAATGGGTGAGCATCTGCAAGTCCTTAATTTCTAAAAATGGTTTGAAACTTCTAATTAATCGTAAGAAAAAATAGGATCGCTGAACTAGGGTAGAAACATATGAAGAGAATTTGAGTGAAGAATCTAGTTGTACCCCTAAAGAAGTTACTGTATTCCTCAGAGGTATTGGAATTCCACCATGATAGAAGTAGGTAAGTCCATTGGATCACTATTTCTGTTGAACCAAACAGCCTCAGATTTTTCGGGATTAACTTTATGTTTAGAGGACTGAAGCCAAGTGACTATTTCAGATAGGCAAATATTGAATTTATTAAGAGAGCCCCCCTTTTTAAATCAATACTAGCAAGAACCGAGCGTCATCTGCATAAATGTAGCTACTGAAACCAAGACTGTGTATCAAAATTGCAAGTGGAGAGATAAACAAATTGAAAAGAGTAGGAGAAAGGGCTGAGCGCTGGGGTACCCCACAAGTAAGTGAGTGAATATATGATTCTAGAATATTTGGAACTTTCTTTGTTCTAGGAAAGATTTGAACCAGAGAAGGGAAGAATCCTGGTACCAAATATGTGATCAGAAGAAAGAAATTAAATTGTGGCCCTTGTGAGAGTGAGCTCCCATTAAATGAATTAACTAATAAGTTGCCCACATTTGCTAAGGTCCTAGTAACAAATAAAAATTAGTTGGCATGTGGTTGCCTACCCAGGGCTGTTCTACATTCCATGGCATAGTTATGCATCAATAGTAACCACATAAAGAGGAAAAGAATATAAAGGCATTGTAAAACTATAGATCAAGTAAAAGGGAAGTGGCAGCACTGAGAGGACAGCATTGCCTTGGGACTCTACCTGAAACAGCATTTAATTTGTGATAGATAATATTTATTTAGGCAACATACATACGTACATTTTATAGGCTCAATGCTCAAGAGTTGTTCCTACCTTGCATATGAAAGCTGATGAAAGGCACAGTGTTGACTCAGTCATATGTATATTTCTCAGTAATTTGTAACCTACCCATGATACATTCTGCAAACTGTTAAAGGAAAGGTTACATGATATTAATGAATGCCAAATTGTTGTTGCGCATAGATTGGGCTATTGAGTACCATCAGTACTTCCCCAAAATATCACACTTGAGGATACTGATATGGCAGGTCATGCAGGCTTGGCCCTCAGCTTCTCTACCTCCAATATCCCACCCCAGCATAGACCAAGTAATATATGTGCACAGTCAGAGGCCAGACCATCATTAAGCATATTAACAGAAAATTTTATTTTGTACTCTGCCAACCAATGAGCTGTCCATACTGCCCACATCACTGATGGTCACATCATCAAGACTGCCCAAGGCTTCCTCTTCAAGGGGAGTGAGTGTTACCCTTTCAAAGACAGGGGAGAAGGATTGGCTGCATGTTTTTTTTCTTTTTCTCCCTGTTATGGAGGGTTACTATTTTTATCCTGCAAGAAATTGCACCCCAGATTTACAGTTTGTCAGATGTCAGATAAGCCTGACTCTCACTCTCTAAATGGATAAAATATGCTTTCCTCAGGCCAGCAGCCTGGAATGTTCAGGGAGACAGACAGGATAGTAGATATTTAATGTTTATATATGAATGTTTATCTCATGTGTTCTTGTGCACATGAGCAGATAAATGATTGCTAATTATACGGACAAATGTCAACTTGCTGAAAATTGAAAATTTGATTTTGGTTGTAATGGTTAAAGCTCATATAGATAATTAAGGCCTGGGTTTATCAAAATACACTAAATACTGCATGTGATAGAAAAAGGGGTGTGTTTTATGGTAATAGGCAGTTTATTGCAATTTGCACTACTACCTATGCTATTGCAAATTGCAATACCTTTTTTGCATTTTGAAATAAGTGCCAGAATGTGGTATTTCCTATATACAACCACTAGGGGGGCCATGTTTACTGAGAGAAAGAGAGAGCCTAGCCATAATGCCCTCACACTAGATAGGTATTTATATCTCTATGGGAGGCCCATCTAGTAACTCGAGCTGAGGTTTAGGTATTAGTATAGGGGGTTAGGGGCCAATTTGACATTCAATGTGAGACGTACGAACAGAACAGTGCTCTCTTGTGAACATTTGTTGACCTACGGAGTGAGGAAACTCATCCAAAGATGAGATTTGTTCATTGTTTTCTCAACCTAGCTTGATGGACTCTCTACCTGGGTAAAATCAAGCTAGGTTGAGAGAACATTGCACAAATCTCATCTTTGGGTGAGTTTCCTCACTCCGAGGGTCAACAAATGTTCACAAGAGAGCACTGTTCTGTTCGTACATCTCACATTGAATGTCAAATTGGCCCCTAACCCCCTACACTAATACCTAAACCTCAGCTCAAGTTACTAGGTGGGCCTCCCCTAGAGATATAAAAACCTATCTAGGGTGCAGGATGGTTAGGCTTTCTCTCTCTCTCCCTCTCTCTCCCTGGATAGCTAGGCTGGTGCTTCAAACAGGCCTTTCAAGAACCCAATCAAGCCTTAACACAACTTATTGCATGGCATAACACTACTGAAAAAGGTGTAACTAAAATCAGTATTAAACCCAGCCCCTAACTCCTCTTCTTTTTCAGATTTGCATCACACCATACGATATGGTGCGATCACATGCATTAACGGCGCTTTTTGCATGCAATAAGCCCTTAACGTATGCAAAAACGCCTTATAGCATTTTGATAAATGACCCCCTAAGATAGTTGTTACTTTTTCAATTCTATCTGGACAGATTTTCTCACTGCCAGTATTTGCAAACAAACAGTGACATTACACTATGTAGGGGCTCTCTGGTTGAATCAGAGCCTACCGCCAATAGTTAAATAACGCAGCATACAAAATATTTTATATAAAAAAAAAGTACCATGAATTAGGGCGAAAGATATCTGACTAACTTATAGGGTCATTCATCAAATTGGTTATGGTGGTATTATGGGTGTTAAGGCCCTAACACCTGCGATAACACACAATAACACATGCGATAAATAACGTATCGCGAGATGTGTATGCAAATTCTAAAAATGTATTCAAAGGGGAGGAGTTGGGGCAGAGTTTATGAAAATGAGGGGTATTTTAACATTGTGTATGTTAGCATAATGCATACTATCACACATTTAACACCGGAAATAACTACACTTTTTTCCTGGTGTTATGCTGTGCGCTATGCCCAAAATGGGATTTGTGATAAATATCGCAAATCCTGTTTTGGGCAGGGAGAGAGGGGAGGGAGTGAGGAAGAAAGAGAGAGAGAGAGAGAGAGACAGCCTCTGGGGAGGCACACATATTAGTCAACTTTTTATATCACTATAAGAGGAGCCATTCTGAACTCGAGTGAGGTTTTGATGGTGGCCTATGTTTTGGGGGGCAGTTTTACATGCACAGTCAGAGGTACAAACAGCACAGTAGACATTAGTGAAGATTTTATGCAATTTTGAGTGAAGAAAGCTACACAAATATGAGATTTCTACAATGTACTCTCGATCTAGCTTGATGCACTCTCTACCTAGCTGCTATCAAGCTAGGTCAAAAGTACAATGTACAAATCTCATCTTTGTGTACCTGTCATCACTCCAAATTGCATAAAACCTTCACTGATGTCTAATGTGCTGTTCGTACTTTTGACTGTGCATGTAAAGCTGCCCCCCAAAACCTAGGCCACCACCAAAACCTCATCCCTTGCTACTAGTTTCCCCTCTTAGTGGTATAAATACTTTACTTGTATGAGAGCCTTATAAAGAGTTTCTCTCTCTTTCTCTCTCATTAGCAGCAGTCCAAACATGTGATAAAAGCCTGTCTAGGCACTTCTCAGCTTGCAATGCAAAAATATCGCAGGTGCGATAAATTTAATGCACGCTGTGCTAAAATACCTATGCAATGATCTAACCATGCCCCTTTTTTTATCACGGGCGCTATTCTTGCAAACTTTATAGCAAAATGATGAATCTAGGTCTTAAGTTAGCTGGAAAACTAAACTCTTCCCTGAAATGCCTTTTTTTAACTGGCTAGATTTAACTGGCTAGATTTAAATGGCTTTGAAT